>NC_141990.1:30067832-30367832 GCF_049901715.1 Pseudonaja textilis | reverse complement strand
ATGGGAACCTCCTTTCCTAATATAAGGAACAACTGCCAATGGCCCTCTTCAAATCAGGAGAATGCCATCAGCAGTGGATTAACCTCTCTCCTGTCTATTTATTTTTTTAAAGCATCCACAAATTTAGCAATGGCATGGATTGCTGTAAATCTGTTTTGCGGCACAATTCCCTATCCCAAGAGAAACTGCCTATCAGCTTGGAACTGGTACAGAGAAAGCACAGAAAAGTTTTTTGAGATAAAAAGAATTATGTGTCTATCCTTCTCTAGACCCCATGTGCTGTTTTATCATCTGTCAGAACTATCCTTTCCACCAATTAATTTAGGTTGCAGGAAAAAATAGTTGTAATGACCCAGCTTCACTTGTCCTTTGAAAGAGTTGCCCTCTGTAGAAAAAAATAATTGCAGGAAAATAAGATTTGAGGATACAAAATTCCTTGCTTCTTCCTCCACTACTCAATCCAGATTCTTTGTAGGTCTTAGGCATGGAGTAAACATGTACCAAGTGGCTATAATCAAGAGCAAGCAAAACTTATTAATTTTTGAAGTAGTAATTTGAAAGGATCTCCAGATAAAGTTGAGAGACTTCCTCTGAAATGCCACGAGATGTTGCCTGTCAATATAGGATATCAAAATTGCTGGATCAATGATAGGGATCAATGATTTGTAATTAATCACTGAAATTCAAACCTTAAGGACTATCAAAAGAAGATAGAAAACATATATTCCATGCTGGTCAAGGCAGCACAACAGACTTATCATGAAGAATGACAGATTTCACTTCTACACTAGTAAAAACTTCTTGTCTTGATAATGGAACAAAGGATCTGGAAGGTTAGTGGTTCTGCTTCACTGGGGGCCTCCAGATAGAGGAGGGGAAAATAATCTGCAGGAGTTACTTTGGCACTTAATTTCTTATATCACAGGAAATTGAATTAATTGTTTAGAAGCCTCCCTTCAAATTCTCAAATTCCAGGCCCATTTTATTTCTGTCTATCTATTAATTTTTCAACAAGGGTAGGCATCTTGCTTCTGCCAAATGTTTTGGAACTTCCTATCAGCAAAAGACGGTGGGGAATTGTAATCAAAAATATTTAGAGGACACCAGTTGTCTTTTCATACATACCAGTTCACGCAAAGAACCCGCTTCCATAAGAAAAGATCAGGCTTCTAATGTATTTCAGACCCCCAGATATTCAGGGCCTGTGCCACTGCAGTGGCTGCTTCTGCCAGCTTTCTGCTTCTCTTTAAATCTCTTCTTATTCAAACAACTTATAGCACGTATCTTATGAGAAAAGCAAAGATATGGGGCTTCACCAGAAGAAGGAAAAGCACTCTAAAGGGAGTTATAATTCAAATATTCCCTTAAGAAACATTGGGACATATTCTGTGAAAAGAAGATGGCCATTTCCATGACTGGACTTCATGTTGATCATATCTAACTAACAGGCACTTGTTTAAAACTTCCAAAGGGCTAAATAATAGTATTCCACTTCTACTAGTTAGGGAAGACATGTTTCATTATGACGTCTGTTGCTTTTTCATTGAGTTTTGGCTACTAGTAGGCATAAAATAAACCAGCAGAAATCAATGGGAGCAGTTTTTTCATGTGTGACATCAGCTGGCATACCATTATGTCATTGCAAGCATTGGCTGTTAGATGTTGCGAAAGAGTTTTTGTTTATTGTGGTCTCCCTTCTGGCATTCTCCATTACTGAAGAATAGGTATTAAACAAAGTGGATAAAAAGTTTCAGTCAGATATTCCTAAAATTGGCCTTGAAATATTCAGCATATACTTAAAAAGAGAGCTGTCTCTTTATGTTGTAGTAAGGAAAGTCAAAAAAATTATGTTATATTGAACCAGACCTCATAAAATTCATCTGTCCAAGTCTTGCAACTTTTCCATGGCCAAGGACCATGGTTGTTACAGCTGCAGTGGATTGTGCAGTAACGTAATAGCATCACCAGAGAAGAAAGATCTTCTGTGGGTAGGAGGGACTGGGAAGGTTAAAATTTGATCGGTGCATTAAATCTATCAGAAATTAATACACCTATTTTCATGTATTTCTCATTGAGAATTGGCACCATCATTATTTGGTAGTTTCCACCAAATGTTGATTGTATGATCTTGACAGACTCAGTGAATTGCAAAAAGTGGACTTGGGAATCACATGCAACCCATAGGGTGCCCACCCCACCTGAACTATAGTCTCCTCTGTGACTTATGTAGAAATTCAAAGATCCAGGGAAAAAGCTTTCCTGAACTTTAAAGGTTTTTAAAATGTGTGTTCTTTCAGGCTTTGGACATCATAAATGAGAAATGTAGATGTGCCTGAGTAAAAGGTTTTGATTTAATAATTCCTTGTTTATTGGATCACCCTTATTATTTTTAGGTGGCTTTCCCATTGCCATTCTAGAAACAAAATGGCATACAAGATTGTCAAATAAAGGAATATAGATAGATATATATAAGAAAGCCCTTGATGAAAGATTTTTTCCCCAATGAAGTGGTTTTGCTATTTTGTTAAAAATATATAAATAGAAAGTCTTCTGGACAGGCGGCAGAGGGATGTCTGCAAAGATTCTGGCTTTGATGCTGTTCAGTCAGGTAGCATCACAAAACTAACCAAACATCCAACCCCACTTGGATTTCACATACGTGGCGCAAATCCCCATTGCGTTTCAAATTCTCTCAGAATTTAAGCGTCCTTGAGCTTCCATCCGGAATTTGCCACACATCGGGAGTTCCCTGGGCGCTACGCCAACCTAGGAAAAAAAAATGGGGACAGAGGAGGGAAAAAAGAAAGGTGTAATATGGACCGAAAGTCAAAGCATTTGTGTTTACAATTAAGAGGATGCAGCACACTAGGCAATACTTTACTTGATCACCTTGTACCTCTCAAGTTAACAATCTCCTATATTAAGCAGAAAAATAGTGCCCCAATCCAGCATATGTACCTAATCACTCACAACAAAAGGTCACGGATCAATATGCCCACTGGTCAATTTTGTAGTGACACATTCAACCACTTTCATGGGCCTAAGTGCATTTTGTGGTTTATACATATGGATTCACCATAAAGAAGCCTGAGTGCATTTTGTGGTTTATACATATGGATTCACCATAAAGAAGCCTGCATTCATAGAGTGGTGATGGCACAGTGGTTAGAATACAGCATTGCAGGCTAACTCTCTTAACTTTGCCGGGAGGTCAATCCCAACCAGCTCAAGTTTGATTCAGCCTTCCATCCTTCCAAGGAGAGTAAAATGAGGACGCAGATTGTTAGGAGCAATATGCTGTGTAAACATCTTAGAAAGTGTTATAAAGAACTATGAAGCGGTATATAAGTCTAAGTTCTATTGCTATTCATACCTGAATCTCCTTTGCTGGATCAGGGCTTTTAGGTCTAACCTAACACATAGCATAATCTCATGACAAGACAAATTGCCATCAAACCAATAGTTGTTTCTTGAGAAATGCTGACATCCAAGCCCATGATGTGAGACATGGGCTTACATGCTTGTGGCCTTCAAACTTTGCTGACTTTAGTAGAAACTGTGGATGTAGAATCCAGATTTGGAGAATTCCGTCCATATTATGGTTCTTGTAAATGATGCTTTTACTGGTCCCCCCACCCACTAGATTGGTCTTATCCAGTGACACTGTTGTAATCTGATGGTTTGTCCATAAAGATCATCCGACTGATTGCACCAAGATAAATATTTGGTTATGTATTGGATGTGTTGGAAGCATGGGATGTTCTTCATTCATAATGCTGCAGTATACGAGGAACTGCATCAGAAAGACATAGCTGATCATGTGTGCTGCTTCCCTCATGAAACAACACATAGCAGTTCCTTAATTAAAAGAACAATCTTATAATACGTTCTCATATCCCAAAGTCAATCACAGCAATGTGTTAGTGTCTATTACACAGGATATGATTCTGATCAAATACATGAAAAACTTTGGTAACTCTGATAAAGACAAGCCATTTCTTTATTATTTTAAGGGGCTCTTCAAGATCATTTCTAGCATGAAATTTCAGTGATCTAGTTCTGAGGGTTGATAATGATATGTTATCATTTCTGTGCAGTAAAAAATTGCTTCAGCAGTAATGTTATACAAACATTGATATACATTTTATATATAGGATCATACAGATGACTTCTACTCTGCAGCCTGAAGTGATATAGCCCAACTGGAATATATCTGTGGGAATCAGGACTGTAGCATAAAATGGCTTTCAGTGTCTTCTTTCATTTGAAAATTGCAGTAGGATTGTGACAAATTTTCTGAGAAATGGCTTGCCTTCCTGAGATTCAATGGCTTTCAAATGTTCACAAGATGTTATTATATGTTCCACCCACTTGAACCACATTGTTCATTATTATTTTTTTCACCAGAAATAAATATCAAAATGTTTCTGAAGCTTGCCAGTCAAGCTTGTATAGAACGTTGGCACAACTTCAGAATGCATTATGGCTACCATTAGAATTCACTTTCAGAAATCTAACAGATATTAAGTGGCCTCAATAGTTAATGCTTCTATAATGCCATTAATTCATCACACTTCTAGAAAATGTCACATTTCACATGGCTAATTTTTTGTTTTGGCTTTCAGGCCACAATACATTGTCTTATAAAAACTCTTATTATTCTACTCTGTTTGGTTTCTGTAGATCAGCTTCCTTACCTTTTCTGGTTACTTAAGCAATACTATGGGATCTTGAAAATGTGGAATTAATTTCCATGCAGCTTATACATAGGAAGCAAAGTTGCAGTATAGAATCACATGTCAGATATGAATTGTTCTTTAAGTTTTTAAAACTGTGGGTTTCTAGATATTGCTGAAATAAATTTCTCACAATTTTAGCCAACACAGCCGATGATTAAAAAAACAGATTCGCAGAAAAAACATTGAAGTCTCACAGCTGTTTCATTCTATGTTTAGGTGGCATCTTGCTGTTGTTTTCCACTATTGCCTTAATTGTCCCCAACAGACCTAACTCTCTACATCAGGAAAGTAATTCACAACTGTCATAGTAACCATATTTTCAGATTGTGATGTACTCAAATATATCGCATAAAAAGTATGAACTGAAAATTTTAAAAAAAACATTTTAATAACATTCAGTGTTTGAGCAATGTTGTTATTATTCAGGAATGCTGATTTTAGTATCTATCCAACAAAGGTTCACAACCTATTGTAAGGAATATTAATAAATAACTTGAAAAAACAAATCCCATGATTTTACTTTGGAGTGAAGGTCTATTTCTTTTTCTTAAAAATGCTATCATGTAGTCAAACTGAAATGACTACAACACTGGCTGGGCTTCATTCATCTATTAAGAATGGTAAAGACTCCTTCAAATTACATTTGACTCCTAGTTAAATACAGAGATGTCCATGCAATTGTCCTGCCAACAATAGGAAAGTTATTTAATATCACCTTCTGGAATTTCTTCCCAGAACAGCCTACAGTGATTTCCCAGTGATTTCTCATTTGAAGTACTAACTAGGGTTGTCCCTACTTAGCTTTCATTGAATCAGCCAAGAGGGGTAGGTGTTGTCACCTGCTGTACTTACATATTTCACATGAAAACAGCAGGTTCTTTAACCTTAGGTACATTGTGAATTTATCAGGTTGTCCTTAAATTGTTGTATGGCCCTGGGCTTTCTATTTCTCTGTGCAAGCTAAAACACAAGAATGGGAGACACTTTGTTAAGGTTAAGTATGAGAAATCTGAAAGGCCCTTGGAATTCTAGTTTAACAAAGTCTTTATAAGAAAACCTTTGGGAAGATTTATTTTGCTAAACAATATAGAAAACAATGGTGAAGAAGGAGGAAAGTGCCTTGTTCCATGCAGCCAAGTTAGCATGTGATGGATGAGACGAGAACCTAAATGAATTAACTCTTGTGAAAGGTCTGAATTCTGAACTTAATGGTTTTACTCTATCTCCATCAACTCTCCCATACAATCTCAATAATACAAAAGCAGGTATCATTGAGATGTTACCATAATTGACTTGGTTTGGAAAATTGTTATAATAGTACAACCATAGAGCAAATGTGGATGCTATAATTAAACTTTCAGGGTATTTAAGATCTGTCTATATTCTCAGGTGGTCCAAGCCAATTCTCCTATTTGAAGAAAATATTGTTGATTAATTATTTCAAGGCATCATGTTTACAGATAAAATATATGCTATACATACATACATCAAATAGCCTCAGAAATGAAGACAAGACATACAGTTTGACAGTTTTCTGTATCACATTCTGTACATGTGCAATGTGCAAGGTAATGGAAACTGAAATAATAGCTCTTTCACAGCAGATGACCAATGAAAAGACTTCTAAAATCTTTACAGACATTCATAAAAGCAAGTACAAGATATTGTTGAAATGTTTAATACTAGTACTGAAAATAGTAATTGAACTGATCAGTACTGAAGTCTTCAAACAGCATTGCCATTTTGATTTCAGTAATCTGCTAGCACTCAGATTATTTTCTTTTTGAGGTGAAGCTAAATACATGGTTCTGTGGTAGTCTGGGACAGATATTCCATACTGAAACCTGACCAACACTTCTCCCTCATAAAGTAAGGGCATTATGCAAAATTAATCTCTGTATTAAATTCTGCAGGGACACTGCACTAACATACTTTATATACGTAGTGAAGGAAAACAGGATGTTACTCTTCCATTAACCTTGTGCTGCAGTAAAGGCCTATTTTTCCATGTCAGGATTACACACACATTACCTACCTATTTTGTAAAGCCCAGGTTAAGAGACAGCCAGTCACATACATTCCCTATGGCTTTCATACAGTTTACTAAGTGACTAATCCACCAAAGATGATTATTGCAGCATTATTAATCTCCAGCCTCTTTTCTTCAGGCTCTCAGTGAGCTACAAATAAATAAATAATACAGGAAAAAAATATAATCAAAGGATCTAGAAACATCTGTAAGCCTTTGCAAGGCTAAAACAGCAAGCAGGTCACCATATCCACGTCTTCATTTAATGGTCCAATCCACTGGTTCGCCAGTCTTCTGAAAGTTTCTGGTCTTGTCAGTTTCAAATTCATCGGGCTCACCTTAACACCATCATGACAGTTAAGCTAGCAGAAAGCTTAACTTCATAACATAAATCATATGCAATTACTCCCAATTTTTAATCCTTCCTTACTTTTCCATCATTTTCTCTTTTGTTGCTCATCCTCAAGTTTCTAAAGGTCTGCAGGATTAAAGGCAATTTGTACTGGAACCAAAAGGGTACAAAAGCATTTTTCCATCATTTTTGGAGTAAAGATTTTGAATAGTCTTCAGTGAATAGTGTGGAAGATCCATAGGTTCTAACAAATGCATGATGTAACACATAATGCAGGAACAAGTACCATGGGGCACTGCAGGAACATGAGTTGATGATTCAACTTATCACATATAAGATCCTTGAAAGAACTTTTGCACCTGAAAAGAGTAATAAAGATATTCTGACCCCCATATCTTGCAAAAGATGTCTCAATCAGAATAGAGACTAACCTAAGACCTAGAAAACTATACCTGTGTTTGGATTAAATCTGTACTATTTGCTTGGATCACAGAACTGGGTTAATTCTGCATTAACGATACATATGGAAGTACAAACTTAGATAAAATTTAAGATTCTGCTGCAAAAGTAGACATGAAAAATAAAGTCTAAAAATGTCAAGAAGGTGAAGAGAAATTATGCATCATCCTGAAAAATGGAAAAATAAAACTACTGAAAGTTGTCCTAATAGAGGGGGGAAATTCAATAGACTTGATTTATCATAGTGGCAAGATAACTGGAAAGAAATATTAGCCTAGAGATTTGAGGTGGGTGTAAATTACAACTTAACAAAGTGTATAACTTTGAAAGTTAGAAAAATGAGGAAGAACAGAGATTGATTGGCTTGACGGGAGAAAAACAAGAAAGAATTACTTTTTGGCCACCTAAAAGTAGTTTTAGGAATTCAAATGTAAAGTGCCAATTAGAAAAGACAAAACTAATATAGGGGAAGGGAAATCAAAATACAAGAAACTGGATTGGTAAGAAACTAAGAGAGGCTAATCAGCCAGAAGCCCAATAACAGGAACAGAATGGGATATCTTGAACCAGATTAATGCCCAGACAAGGGGAGAGTATAGGATAAATTTCTGAAAACCTGTAGGGCTTGAAGATGGATTGATGGAGAACCATTACTGTTATCAGTGACTAAACAATACCCTGGTTTTGGTAATAGGCTTCCCTACATAAACATTGTGTTACTTAGTACAATTTACTATGTCAATCAAAACTATCACCTAAGGTCTAATTTGACCTCAGCCTGTACCAATGTTTAATGGTTGGGAAGATATACAATGTATGAGGATATTGTTCTGATTTGTTTGCCGAGTTACTTTTAATTCAGATAATTTGGCCAGGAACTAGGGATGTCAATAGTTGTTGGTGAACATTACATTAATCACTTTCCACTTGAAGACCTTGAAAAAAAGTTAAAATAGGATATTAAGCAACAGTAAATAAGACCTTTTTTTTAAAAAAAAAAAAAGCTTTGAACATGTTTTAATTAATGTAAGAGTTGAAACTAAGTAATATATAATAAAGAAAACATATCAGGAAATTATGTTTGTTATTAATCCTCTAAGCAGTGCTTCTAACTACATGACATATGATTTAGCAGCTCCAAAGTATTTTAGGATGCTATAAGTACCTGTGAAGAATTTTGTGCAGAGCTAATGATGTTGTTTGCCAGATCAGAAAAGGGAAAGTATGAATAGGAAAATTCATGGCTTCAGTTTAGTATCACCTTCATAGAAAAAATAATTTTCAGATCCTGCATGTGAAGCAGCCAGCAATCCAATACAGAAGGGACTGCTCTGGTGACTCTTGTTGGCAACATCAAAAGCATCCTTCATTTCTATAATATATATTCAAATTTTGAATCAATAAAAAGCTCAATTTTATTTACCTCTCTGACACACTCTAATCAACCTTTGGCTACAATCCTGTAAAGGTGAGGGGGGAAAAACAAGATAGTATGAAATTAGAAAAGTTAACCTTCCACCCTAAAATGGCAACAATGGTATACTGAAATTGAGAATAGAAAGATTGATCAAATTTAGGAAATGGGGGGACTAAAAGGAACACTAGAGAAAAGTTGAAATTTGCAGAATGGGACCCTTGGCCACACCCTCCTTTATCTCCAGCCATCTGCCTCAGCCCATTCATAGCCAGCTTTCCTCCTCTGCTGGCCCTCCCCCAGCGATTATCCTTGGTCAATGGGCCTCTAGCCTTTTGACTTTTGCCCTTAGGCTTGGCCCATTCGCCAAGACACTGTTTGTCTCATAGAGTTTAGCTCCACAAAAAGCCACCAGCCAATCAGGTGGCAGCAGCAACAATGGGGCTGGGAAGGGTGGCTGAGGGGGCTGGAAGGGAAATGTGATTGGTGACAGGTTATGGAAGAGAGCAAGTGGGGGAAGACAGGCAAATGCTGCCTGTTGCAGCTTGTGCTGGTGCAGGGAGGGGAAAGCAGACAAACGCTGCTTACGCGCTGCTCCTGAGGTGCTGAAGGCAAATGCTGCTTGCATATGGTTGGTGCTGCTGCAAATGCCTGGATTCTGGGTTAACACAGAACAGGCAGTTCAGTTGCTCTCCCCACTATGCACCACACCATTTGACACCCCTCTCACACCAGCAGCCATGTTTACTGTCAAAGCTCTGTCATCAACCCAGCCCCACAGGAGCAGCGTGTAAGCAGCATTTGCCTGCTTCTCCCTCCCAGTACCAGCACAAGTCATGCAGACATATGTCTGCCTGCTCCCCCTTACTCTCTCCTAGTTGCATCCCCCTTCCAGCCACCTCGGTCACCCTTCCCAGTCCCCCGGTTGCTGCCTGCTACCTGATTGGCTGGTGGTTTTTTGACCCATGGAGCTAAACTCTATGAGACAAACTGTGTCTTGGCGAATGGGCTGAAACTAAGGGCAAGGGTCAAAAGGCTAGAGGCCCATTGGCCAGGGACAATTGCTGGGGGAGGGCTAGCAGAGGAGGAAAGCTGGCTGTGAATGGGTTGAAGCCGGTGGCTGGAGGTGAAGGAGGCGCAGCCAAGGGTGAGAGCCTGTAGGTCCTGGGACTCAAAATTTGAAGAGATAGAAGAATGAGTAGCAGATAAGTAAGATAATAGAAGTATGGTTTACTCAACTATGGTTTATGAAATAAGAATAATGTGCTAAGCCATCCCTCGTGATTTACATTAGCATGTTGTATGGTATAATACTCACTGAATTAAAATTGTAATGAGAACCTGCCTTGGAAAATTGGTAGTTGAACATGTTAAGAGAAGAGGTATTAACTAATAAGTCTTTCAGTAAGATGTAACACAATATATCTGTAGTTCTTCTGTACGTCTGCTAGCAACAATCTTTCTTAGTTCTCACTTCTGAAGTCCTGCAATGATTTCTGAAACTAGTGCTGTATGATGGCTGGAACTGTAAGAGGTAAAATCCTCAAATGGAAATTCATGCAGTTACCAGTTTTATGTAAATCTTTTCTAATTCAATCCTATTCTACTATAAGATGCTAGATCAGCCCATCCTGTGAGTCACCAGGATGTGAAAATAATAATTTTCATCACCATCATTAATGCAGTCTCCTGCATTAATAGGAATAAAAACTCTCTCATCCTCTTCCATGTCAGGAAAACATACTGTACCAAAAATAGAAGCATTAAGAATTCTCCTTTCCCAGCAAAGAACAGCAAAAATTTAGGCTTCATGTACACCTCACAAGTCCATAGGGTGTTAGATCCATGCTGAGGTAAAAGCTAAAAGAGTTCGTATATGGCTGGATTTTTGATGGATAATTTCAGCATGAACTGTTTTTTTCTCTATAAAACTTATGTCTCTCTGGCAGATGTTTATGTCTGGCAGGTGTGCATGTATGTATTGAGGGTATATGTGAGTGCATGCATATATGGGTATGTATCTGCGCGTACACAGAGACACACAAACCTTGTTTCAAAACTGTACCCTTACATTCCATGTTTCTCTCTTAGTATTAAAAGCAGCTGTTGGATTCCCTGAAGTAGCACAAATCAGAAAAAAATATAACAGTTGGCAAGCTATTTTATACTTCAGAATCCCAGAATGGAGGAATCCCAGTTTTTTATGTTGTGCTGATCATGGGTGTTATTTGAACAGCTTGATAGCAGAGTGATACCTGCCAAAATACAACTGAGCTGGGACATTAAGAGTTCTTAAAAGTCCTTTAAACATAGGTCATGGGCATTTTTAAATTAACCCATGAAAAATCCCTAGTGTGAGCTTTAGGGAAATTACTTTATTAGTTATTTTAAAACTGACATCTCAAGATTTGAAACTAGTATCAAATTGCTAATGAACTGACACCAATGTAAAGTTTAAAATAAAATTTAAACAAAAAATACACAAGAAATTTGTGTAGGAAGAGCAAGAGACAGTATCACAGAGGTATGTGTTTTTAATAAAGCAAACTGATGCTGCAACATGCAGTATTTGTATATATATATATATATATATATATATATATATATATATATATATATATATATATATATATATATATATATATATATATATATATAATGTATTGATAAAACCTATCAACTGTACAATCTATATAAAAAGAGCAGCTCCTATCCCAGTCTGTTTTCCAACTGGAGAAAGTATCACAAAACCATTTCCCAATATGTTGAGTCTCGAAGATTCAAACTTGGGCGGGGTAGAATGCGCACCCTAAGATGTTTCAATGTGCATTCTTGCACATCCTTAAAATGTTTCTGCCTTTGCTATATTATGATTGCATAGCAGTGACCATATATTTCCAATTCATCTATCACATGGATCTTCAGTTGATTTTAAAGTTGGGAAAAAGAAGAGGGAATTATGGGAGGTCACCATCCAAGGTTGCGTATCATTTTATAACTCGGTATGTTAGTGATTGTATGCAACAGTGCAAAACAGAAAGGGGTATGGGAGCGGCCAAGACGATAGACCCTCTCACAGGCAAATATGAGCATCTCCAATTTGCTCATCTTTTAGTCTTTAGCTATGCATTCTTAGGAAAACTCAGGAAGGAGAGGAAAGAAAACATCTAGATGGAAAATAAAATAAAGTTCTCATTTCTTTAAAAAAAATTCACTGTAATATAAAACTGAAGAAGCATTTCCTCAGGGGTAAAATATTTTATTGTAGTATAAATAGGGAGCTTTCTGGGTCTTTAGGTTAGTAATATATTAAAATGCCCTGTGAAGAAAACCCACTGGGCTTCTCTTAAAAGTTGCTTCTCTCACTGAGGGAAATTTACAGAGTGTGTCAAATGAGGATACGCAAAGCTTATGGTATGTACTTTAAGCAATTTTTTTTTATTTTTTTCAGTTTAGGGACAAAATGGGTGAATGAACAGGGTAATGCAGACAACTACCCAATTAAAAAAGACCCTCCCTCCCAAAACACAGACAGTGGTTTTCCCAATAGAACTTAACAAAGACAAAGGAAAAAAAAATACAATAAAAAGCCAGGTTGCCAATGACCTTTGGTCATCTAAATAATAAAAAAATCCAAAAAACAAAGATAAAAGCTGACGCCACTGTTCTCAACAGAGCGTGTAAGCAATAATAAATAGTGACTTCCATAGTAAAAGATAAAATTTCAGGTTACGACGAACAGCTTTCATTACAGGAATAGAAAAGGCTGATAATAACAAAATATTTTGCATTGCCATATACAAAAAAGGTATTGACTGCAGTGGGGCTCTCTCTCTCTCTCTCTCTCTCTCTCTCTCTTTCTCTCTCTCTCTCTCTTTAATATGCTTTCAATATCAATTTTTTTCCAATCTAAATATATAAAGCACCATTTTAATTTATTTTTCTTTTTGGCAATGGAAAGAAAAGCCTGCGAAACTTTATTTTTTCCTTTCACTCTATTTTTTTAATCTTTTTTTCTTTTACTGCATATGAAGTTTAAGATGCTGGAATGTAAAGGGGTAAGAGAAGAAAAGGGACCAGAGCACACTACAGAACAAACCAACATCATCACCTTGCATTACTGCATACAATATGGCAGCAAAAAACAAAGAAACCCCAAAAGAACTTTGATATGTACAACCATCAGAGATGCTCATTTAGTGCGACATTCAAACAGGTTTTTGTTCCCCCTCCCCCAAAACAGCCATTATATGGCCTCTTATCTGTACAATGTCACACTTTCCTTGTCATTATTTTTTGAAACATACAAATATTTTGCACTATATTATCCTGCCAAATTAAAAAATATATACTGTGGCAGCCTATTTGTTTTTTGTTTGTGTGTATGTTTTTCCACAACCAAAAAAGGTAACTGATACTCTTTTTTTAAAAAAAAAAAGAGAAACAAGCAACAATTAAAAATACAAGCTTCATTATAAATACTATAGTGCCTACTCTAGGTGAACATTAAATTCAAATACCATTCTAAAAATTACAGAAAAAAGAGACCATAAATGTGTTTTTCTTCTTTTCCTTTTGTTTGCTTTTCCTCTTCTTAGCATAGGAATCAACAGGAGTGTGCATTTTCCTATATTTAAGTACTAAATATTGTTAAACCTTTTTCCAAAGTATTTATTTTACAACCTGAAATGTTGTATGTATATCCAAGGCATAGGATTTTTAACTACTGGTTTTCAGTGAAGAACAGGTCTTGTACACCACCAAGACAATGAATTCTAAAATACATTTTCCCCTAAACATAATGAATTTTTTTTAAAAAAATCATAACATTTATATTTTTAAAAGTTTTGTACAAAATAACCACTTCTTTGCACTGCAGGAGCAAGACCAATGTCTGGGTTTTTTTTGTTTTTTTTGACATAACTGCAGGACTTGTTCCCATTTACAGCGCCATAATGTTATGTCCCACTCATTAGTCAAGTAAAATGGCAAGCTGGCAGAATTATTTATATGTTTATCATGAGATCATGCTCATTAAAAAAAACATTTATCTTGCAATTTTTCCCTTTAAAGTATAGACCTGTAAACTGGGAAAATTGTACAGTGCATTTAAATTGTCCTATCTGAGCAGTCTTAAAAAAGATTTTTATACTCAACCTGTGTACCTCTGATTAAAAGAAACAATACAGACACGACAGGCAGAGTCAAGTGCTATGTGAACTTCCAGCGGGGCAGATGCTAGCTTAATCATAAAGCAATGAATCCTTTTTTCTTGTCAATACAACAAGCACATAGCATAGGTTTAAAAAGAAACAAAATGAAGAACAACTTTTAGGGAGCACTACTACTCTTTCTCTTTCTTTCTCTCTCTCTCTCAGAATGTCACACATCAAGGCAAATCTTAATAGTTCATAGTTAATCATCATATCAATATTAGCTTATAACCTGTTCTTAATTTTAAATGGCAAACAGTGCTAATAAATCACTATATATATTTATACACTTCAGTAAAATATTATTGCCAGACTGTTTATACACCTTTCCTTATATAGAGGAAAATCATAGATTGATATATGATACACATGTTTGTGCATTGTTAATTTGATTGTCTAGTTAACAACCAACTAGACCTGCACTTAATAGTGTCTGTTTTTACGGTTAAGTCTTATTTTGTGCCAGGATCACTAAGATTTTTTTTAAAAAAATCTTTATAATGTGAATTTTCTTTCTCATGTCCTTAATCATCTTCCAAGGCCTTTTGCACAAGTCACATTCTTTTTATCAATAAAATAATTTTAAAATGGAAATGAGGGAGAAGAGAAGGGGAAGGGGAGGGACTGATACAGGTTAGTAATATTTTAACCTGAGAGAAGCATTCCCTCTGATAATAGTGATTGTTTTAAACTCTCCTAGAGCAAAATAAATTTCAGTTCTATGATCACTCTTTTTTTTAAAAAAAGGTGGACTGAGGAGGGGATTGAATGATGATTAACTAGGATTTGTTGGGTTTCTTTGTTTTTGTTTTTTAGGTAGCCACTGTTGTGAAAAATATAATACAGAGTTATCGGCTAGGTCCTAAAGGACTCATTTACATTGCCCAGTGCGAAAGTTGTCCTACAAGTTTAAAACAAGTAGTTGCCACCAACATGGCTTAAATATATTCAAGGCACTCAGATTTCCATTTTAAACCAAATGATAGTACAAATTTATCTTTGCTCTCATTTCCTCATTTTTCAATTAAAGACTTATCTCCCCACCAAAAATTAATTGATATTGTCAATGTTTTAAAGACAGAAATCAAAGTAACAAGGAATGTTTTCCCCTTTTCAGTGTTATCTGTCTATTGATAAAGGGTTAATTCAAAGCACATTTTCATTTATTTTTTAAAACATGGATATGATATATTACAGAATGTATGCAGCATGGTTGGTTGTTTAAAAATTCTTGTTTTGCTTTTCTCTCTTTCTCTTTCTCTCTTTCTCTTTCTCTCTCTCTCTCTCTCTCTCTCTCTGTGGGTTTTCCTGGAATATCACTGGAAACAGCCATGGTGCTGTGCATGTGTGTGAGAGATCTTTTTGTCTGTTTGCTCAGCAAAGAATTTGGGGACATTTTTTTAAAAAAAAACAGCCATAACATACCATACATGCTGTCTAATTTTTTAAAAAATTAATAAACATACACAACATGTAAATTATTGCACAAGAGAAAGGCTCAAAGTTTGCGTAGTATTGCCCCAATACAGATCATGCATTCAAATGATGAAAACAGAAAAGAAAGGAAAAACAAAACAAAAAGGAAGATGAAAACAGGTGTGCTGGTGACAAGCACTTTCTGAATACCATTCTTAGCTTCCAATATTTTACTCACAAGGGACTAGAAAATCTCTACACAGGGGGCCAGGAATAAATTGGGGGAAGGAAGGAGAAGGGGGTCAAGTTAATATACCTCTATTCAGTTTTTATGTCATTATTCAAGACTCGATCACTGTGCCATTTTTTCATGTGTTTTTCCAGGGTACTGTACACGCTAAAAGGCATCTTACAAATTTCACATTTGTAAACGTCCTTCCCCACCTGACCATGCGTTTTCATGTGCCTGGTGAGTTTGCTACTCTGGGCGCAGGCGTAGTTACACAGCTCACATTTATAAGGCCTTTCCCCAGTGTGGCTTCTCCTGTGGACAGTGAGGTTACTACAGTTCTTGAAGACTTTCCCACAGTACTCACAAGTGTCGCTGCGTCTGCCCTCTTTTGAACTAGGCCTTCCAGGGCCTGGACCACTAATATGCGGGGTGCTCCCTCCACTTCCTGTACCGCTGCGGCCTGATATCCCTCCATCCATCTCCCCGGGAGGCGTCGAGAAGCGTAAACTTCCATTTTCAGAGGAGTGTTCTGAGGAGGAAGCAAAAGGCGATTGTCGGGAGTCTCCAAAGTTGAGGAATGGATCTTTTAGCTGCCGAGAAGCAGCATACCCAGCTAGCCACTGGGAGTAAACATTTTCAGTGTTAGGCATAGCTGTCGTGGGAAGGTCAAACTCCTTCTCAAGTTTGATGCGTTTAGAAAAAGGACTTAGGGAGCTTGGGCTACCCAAGAGCAGCTTTTTGGACAAACCTCCGGAGGCAGATTCACCAGGGGAACACCCCCGACCATTAATAGCACCATCATCGATGCGATCAGATTCACCAGCTACTGAGTCTTCATCACATGTATCTCTATGCACCTCAGATTCAGATAAGTGCCCTCGTTTATGTTTCTCACCAAGAACCTGATGGAAAGCCTCACTGAAGTGCTGCATGGAACTCAGGACCATCCCTTGCATGACATCCGGGATAGAACGATTCTCCTCAATAGACCGGGAATTGTTTTCATGGTGCCGAGCTGCTTCTAGATTGATGCCAAAACCATAGTCTGGCCTTTCATTTTCAGTCAAATCCTCCTCTTCTTCTTCTTCCTCCTCTTCCTCCTCCTCCTCCTCTTCTTCCTCTTCTTCATCCCCATTTTCTGGAATAATATTGGAATCATTCTCACTTTTAAACTTAGCCACCACAGATTTGAGGGCACTGCTAGCACTGCCAACAAGATCACTGGTTCCAGGCTCTGGGGAACTGGCTGTTGAGAGGCCATCATCTGACTTCACAGTCATTGGGGAGGATTTGTGCATGTGTGTTTTCATGTGGCGTTTTAACTTGCTTGCTTGAGTGCATGCATGGTCACAAAGGTTGCACTTGTAGGGTTTTTCTCCAGTGTGGCTTCTACGATGGACAACTAAGTTGCTCTGAAATTTAAAGGTTTTCCCACAAAATTCACAGGACTTGGATTTGATAGGAGGCTGAGAAGGAGGAGGAGCAGATTGAAGAGGAGGAAGAGGAGGTGTTGCCAGAAATGGTGGCTTGCTGCCTGGCTGGAATGGTTGTAGTAACCTTTGCATAGGGCTGGGCCGGTTCGGTGACAATGGTGGACTAGAGGTGTTTCCAGCTAACTCCCTAAGCCGCCTGGAGAAATCCATAGCTGGAGGCTCCATGGCCATGGGGTTGAGTCGCAGCACCCTGTCGAAGGCACTGGGGTGATGGGTTGCAAGAGCCATTTCTTCAGCACCTAGGCGTTCTATGCGATGTGGATCCAAATGATGTCTTGGAGGGGGACTAAACAAAGGAGGTGTGGGAGGGAAACGGCCTTCTCCAAGACCTGATGCTTCTCTCGCGACTGACCCAGGTATTCTAAGAAGATTAAAAGGATTATTGTCTGCAATGTGAATCCCATGGAGTGGTGGCTGAGAAGGGCATTCTGCACCTAGTCCTGATGGGATACCAACCCGCGGTGTCAGAGGACTTCCATGTTCACTTTCTAAGTAGATTCTTAATCCATGAGTGTTCTGTGCATGTTGCAAGAGAAACCAGGCGCTGTTGAATGGCTGTTTACATGTTGTACACGTGTAACTGCTGGGTTCATCTTTACCTGTAAAACAACACAATGGTAACATCAATCTTTTAATTATCAAATTATTTCTGACATCAAAAGAGAAATTAATTTTTGTTAAATGTAATGCTAAATTGATTCAGTGCTTAATTCAGGCATTTGTAGTAGCCATAACGTTACCTTCAAAGCCACCTGTATTTACTGCCATAATCGGCCAGAAAATAAGCAGTTCCTCTCAATTAGACAAATCCTCTCACATGGATTTGTCTAATTTTGTTCTAAAGCCCCTGAAGCCAATGGCCACTTACTGAGGCAACAAATCCCATCCATCATTCTTCTAACATTTATGAGAGAAAACTCACTGCTTGTTTTCTGTATATTCTGCATAATTATATAACTTTGGTTTCATGCATCTAACAATCATTGGAAAGTATATAATTATCTCCTTAATACACTTCTTTGTCTACACTGTTAAAAATATCAATTACTGAAGTACTATATACAACTATCAACATCAATGATTAAGCTCTTTGTCCTAGACCAGCAAAAACGTACTTATTGTGTGTACAATCCTACATACCTGAGAATAAGTCTCTTATTTTGGGACTCACATGTTTGTGTAAGATTGGATAGGATAACACTACTAGGGATTGTAGCACAAAAATAGCATTAACTCAGCTACGTTTTCAGTTAACTTCAAAATTTTTAATGAGATTAATTCAATATAAACTTTACACTATAAAGTTGGCTGTGCAATGCTACAAATTTGGTTAAGAAGGAATATTTTGGAGCATCTCATTAAAACAGTTGTAATTTCTTCCAAGATCACATCACTACTGAGGGGACAATTTCTACCACAATTCTGCAAACACATGGCTATTTTAATTATGACTAAATGTGCTGCTCTGGCTTATTCTGAAGCAATCTAAAATATTGCACAGCCTTAACTACAAAGCTTACTTTAGAATAATTTCCTATTATTTCAGTGAAATGTTGTTTAAGATTTAAAGAGGCAGCCAACTGCACTCATGCTTACCTGGAACTATGTCCAATTGTTTTCAATGGATCCTACTCTTGAGTAATTATGTTTACAAATAATTATTGCCTATAGGTGCTTTATAAGCATACTGACTTTAAAACAAATATTTTTGAAATAATATAGAACTAAATTCTGAGGGTAAAGATTGTTAATCACATAGGAGTAGAAATTAATTACTTATCAGTTTTCTTTTGCAAACATGAACAATAAAAAATGAAAGTCAATTCCATTAAAATATTCCCTGATTTTTAAGAGAGATTAAACTATCAAAATGAAACTGTTTAAAATATATGATACAATAGAAGTTTGGGGTTTTTTGCGGGGGGGGGGGTTGAACTGACTTATAACATATACATTACCTCTGATAAAAGGGCAAATTTTATATATATGCTAGGATTTTTGAAATGACAAGTTTAAATAAAAATATATTTTAGATAGTTCAATTCTCACATTTGACTGAAAAATCAGTTGTCTATCTAAATTTAGTGAGGTGAACAATTGCAGTTTTTCTAGAAAATATTTAAGACTGTAAATGTGAATTTAATATTTTAAAATATTTGCATGTTATTTAAATATATGAGTTGTTTCAATAAACATTTTAGTGGGCATCCCTCTTCTTATTCTTTTTAATTTCATTTTAATCAATTGTCCTATAAAGAGTTGCAAATGCTGAACAGTTTCACCTCTTTTATGTTCAGAATAATCCTATTAGATAGATTAGATTGAATGCAGGTAGCTGATGTAACATCTTCCACTAAGCTTTGGGACTGAGAAAAATTTGGACACTTCTATACTTGGTCTGATATCTCCTACAAGCCTACTAGTTCTACACTCTAGAGCAGTTTAACTATCAATTAGCTTATGGATGACTGAGTAAATACAAGTGTGTGTGTGTGCGCGTGTGTATGCGCGCGCGCATACCTAGCCTCAACAAGATTTGTATGTGGTGCTCCTAATGTTTATATTCAAATGGCTAAAATAAAATGGAAAAAGACTGTTGTCTTGTAAAAAAAAGTTTTTTGGTGTGCGTGTACATATCTATATATTTGTCTATTTGTCTGTCTTGGGGTGCAATGGCTCAGTGGTTAAAGAAGCTGAGCTTGTCATCTGGAGAGCTGACAGCCTGGGTTAGAGACCCAAGCTCTGTGCAATAGAGTGAACTCCCATCACTTGCCCCAGCTTCTGCCCACCTACTGTAACTATTTGAAAATAACCTGGCAGAAATCAGAATAACTTCATCCTTGCATCTAGTTTAGCAGTTCAGTTTCCTTGAATATTTGGGTAGTTTTCTAACAATCTTTTTGATATACTCTATCTGTTCTGCCTTATTATTATCAGTGTTTTTCCAAAGAGAAGACTGGGTCTTATTTTTTTTAAACCCCCGAAAAAATGGCGAGGCCTTCTTTTTGGAGGGTTCTAATTATTGACTCACCTCATGGAGGCAGCACTGACAGCCCTGCCCTGCAGGAGCCCGGAAAGCCATCTACAGCCAATAATAGAGCTCCGGATCAATCCAGAGCTCTGTTATCACTGCAGACGCCTTCCAGCAGGCATCTGAAGGCGAAACGGAGGCCGGGGTGATGCATACGAGTGACAGCAAGTGGCCACAGAAGAAGACAAGGCAGGTGCGAGGTGTGCGAGGCCTGGTAAGCAGGGCAGCTCCACCCCCTCATCCCTACCCTAGCTTATTTTTTACCTGTGTGCCTCACCCCACCCCCTACACCCCGGGTAAGCGGGGTCTTAATTAGGGATAATTTTGTGGGTGGCGCTTAATTTGATCATATGCACTCGAAAACGTGATAGGGCTTCTTTTCAAGGTAGGTCGTCATTTTGGAGAAACACGGTAATATTTTATCATTGTTTTCCTAGTATTTCTTATAGTGAACAGGCATTGTTAAATACACCAGTGCAGGATATGGAACCTATGGAACATCATAAACTAGCAATTCCTCTGGTAAGGAAGAAATTAACAAAGAGGAGTCCAAAATGTCTACAAAGATTGGGGGAGAGATGTCCGAATGTTTAGACTCAAAGCAAATTTATCTTGAAATTAAAAAATGAAATTGCCTTTGCTGTTCCATTAATCTTGTCCAGTAATGCTGAGGACACAGTACACATACACATATTATGAAACTCTGATATACATATTCAAATGACTAAGAACATGTGTCTGTAGTTCATACTTTATGCATTTTCTGAAAAAAAATTGTTGTGTGAACATAACTGTCTCATAAACAGAACTGATGGAGCAGAAAAGCTCAGCCTGAACAAGGCCAACTCCATCACTGTGTGAAATGAAGCAGATATTTGAAGCTGCAGATGGGCAGAGCCTATTTCCCACTTCCTGTACTGTCAACTGCCTGCCCACAGCAGTCTTTTCATTTCATCTAAGACTGGGGTGGGGAACTATAGCCTTTTTTTGACTTGTGGTCTTCAACTCCCAGAATTCCTGAGCCAGCCATAAAGAGGTCATAGTTACCCACCTCTGGTCTAAGACAAATGGATCTTGGGAATGCTTTCCTGTCCTACTAGTCTCCTTTTTGCCACTGCTATGAGATGGAACTCAGATTGACATACATGAGGCATTTGTAGTACTTGTGGACAGTCAACGTGGCCACCTCACAAAGTCACTTGGAAGATCCCTTCAAAATGATGTATAAAGAGCAGTTGATCCTGGGTGCAACATTGCAGCTAAGGAAGAAGTCTATGAGAGCAGCAATTTCTCTCTGTTTCAGGAAGTGAGTCTTCTGGAGTTACAGCTGAACCCAAAGGTTCATTCCTCTGCTCCTGCTGGATCTGAATTCTGCCAACAGCCAGCAAGCAGCATCCCTGGCGCTGCTTCCCTACAGCAATAACCAACTCAACATAAAAAAGGCTCCCCCAATTCTGTAGTTATAAAAATGCACCTGATTATTAGAGCATAGTCCAAAGTCTATTTTCCAGCAATTCTCCATAGTGTAAAGAATTTGCATTACAGGAAACACCTTGGTTGAAATAGTTGAAAATATGCTAATCAGAACAGAGTGTGCTGAGCAAGACATGCCAACAGTCAAAATCTGTATAAAGCTGCATTACATGAGCTGATTGTGAAGTTGATGACTGGATTGTTTTAATAATGCATAAATTGCCAAGAGTTACCAGGCAATAGTGTATGTTCATGTTTGGAAACAAGAATATGTATTTTGTTGAAATGCCCCTACAAATGCATATTGTAGAGCAAACTTTGAAGAGCAAACTGGATTTACAATGGTATTTGACTGCAATATGTACTTCTGTAACGACCTGTAATACACTTTACATCAGTATTTATACTAGCACTCAATATAGCCAACTTGTGGGCAAACCTTCTTACAAGATTAGACAGTAGATGCCAAAATGAGGTTTCCAAATGCATGCTTAACAGAGGTGGTATTCAGCAGGTTCTGACCAGTTCTGGAGACCCAGTAGCGGAAATTTTGAATAGTTCGGAAACCGGCAAATACCACCTCTGACTGGAGATTTTACAGTATCCTTCCCCTGCCACGCCCACCAAGCCACGTCCACAGAAACGGTAGTAAAAATTTTGAATCCCACCATTGATGCTTAATATATGTTCAGGTGGAAAAAGAGGGAGAAAAAAATGAAGTGGATGGATTTGATCTTCATTGTTCTTGTTTTTCTCCTTACTTCAATTATGAAAAAGCAGTTTTACAAGAGGATTTTCATTATGTAAGGTACTGAATAAATGACTTTGGAAAATGATAGGCAGGCAGTATTACAGCAACCTCTACTACAACTAACACTGAATGCCCCCCCCCCGAACCTTCTTCAAGTTTCAGTTTTTCTATTATTATACATTTAGTCTGACAATTTAAATTGGGTGATCTAAAAATGAGAAAGAATCAGACACTGTTTGCAGGTGTTTAGCATTTTGGTTGCTTAAAAAAGCTTTTGAACAATATTTAACATTTCATTATTTTGTCAGTGCCAGCATTTCAATGAACCACATGTAGTGTTTAGCACAGGGGCACTGGAGACCCTGGCAAATAAAAGGATACATCTTCTGAAAAGAAAGAAACATGAGTGTGATTCCCATAAGCATGTTGGTAAGATTTGGGCAATGCTCTAGATGGAAATTAAGAAGAGCAATCTTAAAGTTAGGGAACACCATGTAAAGACAATGGGCAATGCAACTCATTTTATTTTGATACTGAAAACTAGTTTCTTTTTTTAAAAAAAAACCTCTTACAGAAAGCGATACCATCAACCTCCAGTCTACTAACAATACAATACTCTCCTGCTTAGCTGGTTTATGTATTAGGTCAGTGGAAATAGCACTATGTCTTATAATGAGGATACAACACAGTTTTTGTAATTGCATTTTAGCATTCCCATCAACTAGATATTCTGGATCAGAAGGGCAACTGATATAATCATAATGTCAATGAGAAAGGCTGTTACAGCAGAGAGTAAAGATTATATGGGGGGAAAAGCAGCTTTGAAACTGGTAATTATTACCAGTCCACTAATAGCAAATGATGCATTACAATTTTACCGTATAATCTGTATTTCATTCAGCTTCTTGTCAGGGCAGTAGATTGTATTATACTGTTCACAATGCCAAAATTTCTAACCTACAGTCATCAATAAAAATGTTATGTTCCATAATTCAGCAAATGACTTTCTTAACAACATATTCAACTGTTCTAAAGGCTAAAGTCAATTTTATACAGCATTTTTAAAAAGTCACTTATTTACTAGTCTAAACATAAAATATATATTTTTTATTTGCTCAGATGAAAAAGTAGATTTCCTTTTTTGGCCATTTCTGCTTGGTGAGGGAGTTGGGGTGGGGGGGGTAGAAGAAGAGGGACAGAGCAAGAATATGTAACCTGGGACAGCAAGACAGTTTAACTCCATGGGTGATTTACCACCTGCTTTGAAGAAACACAATTTCTAATTTGTCTATTAGTAGTTGATTAATTATGAAAGCTATTGACTGACCATTTTACCTCCTGAAGATATCTCTACCAGCCAGTGAAGGATTTCTAATGCATTAAAGATTAGAAGAAAAATCCAGCTAAGGCAAATGCAGCAAAGTTAGCAAGTTTGCATGAGGTGAAGAACAAGGTGCAGTTGCAAAGTTTTTGTTTGTACCTCTTTTAACTTTTCATGCATACGGAAAATGTAATGGGACAAAATATCGGAAAGTTTAGTTCTCAGTTCATCCACGGTGCTTTGGCACTTTCTTCCATTCCAGTGAGAGAAGACACAATAAATAAAGGCCACAATTTCTCAGCTTTGGGAAGCTTTGGGGAATATTCTGAGAATTGAAATCCACACATCTTTAAATTCCTGAGTTTCAGAAATACTGCATTGGATAAGGAATGCAACAAACTATAACAAAGGGTAAGACATCAGAAAATAAGAAAGTCAGGATGAAGACATGGGCAGAGCCAATATAAAGATTAAATTTAATACATTCCAAGTTCCATTAAATCAATTTAAATATCTTATATAAATACTGCCCAAGAAAGTAATACTTTCCTTCTTTTACATTAACATTTGCACCCTAGAAGGGCTCAGTGAATGGAATGCAAGACTTTTTGGGGATGGCATGCATGCAGTCCTGAGATCCCAAGTGAGTATCTCTGCTACAGATTCATGAAAAGTTATAGAAAATACTGTAATAGTTCTAATTTACTAGCTCCTGATGAGATTATATAAACACCAGAGTTACACAAACATAATAAATTGCATGTTATCAAAAAGCATTCCACAAAATTCTTGGTATGTATTTATAAAATACCAGAAAAGGGGTCTAACATTATTTGCCCTACTGGAAACCCAAGTAGCAACTTAGCTAAATGGCTCGCGAACACCATCAATTTTGCAACCTCGCCAAGTATTAAGTCAGGTAACATATTCAATAGTACTCCCAAAAATTTAGCCTCTAAAGGTGCTTCTGGTTGTGAATAATTGGTCATTGTCACTGGCTTGAGGGCTTGTTGAAGGAGGTATTCCCTAGCAAAAGTGACTATTTCAGACATTGTACCAGATTTTGGCCCACTTGGCTGACAGCCAGCTCCCTCTGGTCCCTGAGTCACTAAAGTCCAAGCTTGGTGAAGGCCCACTGAACAATTTAAAATTATGACATAATTTATATAGAATCCTATTTAAGATTCTCATGGCTTTATGTTAGTCGTTCGTATTCATCCCAAACTATACAGAGAGCAAATGAAAAACCATTTCAGTAAAAAAGCTGAAGTAAAAAAAAAAAGTAAAAAAGCTTCACTAATCGGGGGCTTCCGGTTTGAGCTTCTTCAGCGACAGACCGAAACCTCGTCTCTACGAGGCTTCGATCTGTGCTCGCCGCTGGAGCGCCCTGAGCCAGCTGGCTTTGGGGCTAAACCACCCCATAGAGATGGTGAAGAGGGGGGAGACTGCCTGCAGGGTTGAGGAGAGCCGCATCTCTCCTCCCCAGCTGGCCATTAAATGGCCACCACAAAGAAGAACTCAACCGGAAAAGAATGTGCAGGAGGAAGATAAGAGGAGAAAGTTTTGGTTGACCGGGTCAAACAGCAAAAGCAACAAATAAGGTACCCTGGAATTGAAACTATTAAAAAACAATAACATTGTTCCCTAAGAAGATTTTTAAGCTGCAAAGGAGAGAGAAAAGGGAAAAGATTTGGTTTTTTCCCCCTCTTTTTCCTATACTGACAGCTAAGAGACTTAAGCAAGAAATTGGAAAAAAATCCACTTTGACATCAATAGGCATTTAATGCTGCAAATAAAAAGTCAAAGGGATAATAAAGATTTCTGGATAATTAAAAGCTTTTGAAAACAGGAAAGGAGAGAGGAAGAATAAAAGGGCAGGATCTGGAAGGGAGGAGACTACCTGGAATTAAAAAAGAACTTATAGCCAAATCTCAACAAGACTTCCAAAAGATACATTCTAACTGAAATATCGCAACAAAAACCCCAGGAAGAGAAAGTTGAAAAAGAAATAAGAAGATATAACTCGGGACTATCTGGATTACTTGATGATTTCTGGATTCTTGGTTATTGTTTTGAATGACTAAAATCAATCCTGTGGTTGTTTAAAATGGCTCCACTTTTAGAAGAACTGAAAATGGAACTTAAAAAGTACAAAGAAGATGCACAAGAAGGGAGGGGTTCTTTTGGCTTCGTATTTCAGTTTTTAGAAATGGAGATTTGGAATTATGAGAAACAACAAGAAAAGCCTGCAAAACAAGAAGATTGCGACAAAGAAGAAGCCATCTTCAATGAACAAGTAACCTTAGATGGGGGAAAAAAGGAAAGGGGGGAAAGAGAATGGAAAGTTTAAGATTGGCAAAAACAACTTCAAAAAAAATAGAATGAAAATAAGTATAAAATCAGAAAGCAACAGAAGAGGGAAATGCAGAAGAGAGAATCGGAAATAGGGGGTAAAAGGGGGAGGGAGAAGATGAGAGGGAAGAAAGAAAGGAAAAGAAGTCATAAAGGACAGAAAAAAAATACAGAGAAACAGGGCCTATTTAGAGATAACGGGTGAAAATTTAGTGGAAAAGGGATTCTGCAAAAGTTCATAAGATAGTATGGTTATATTAGAAACAGAAATAATTTTAGAAAATATGAAACAATGTATGATTAAAATGTCTGATAAAATAGCTATCATAATTCAGTGGAATGCTTGTCAATAAATAAATGTAATAAAAGGTACATTTAATGATTTATAAAACATACGTGAAGAGAAATAAGGGAAAAATTAATTATGGAGATTATATCTGTTTTTAGGGAAGTATGATATTTAATTGAAATGAAGTGTTAAAGATGTTAAGATTTTAATGATTATTAATGATAGAACTGAACTGGAACGGAATGAGGGTTTATAATTACATATATTTACAATTTTTTTTAAAGAATATAGTGTGTATTATAAGAATGTACCAAGCAGAATTCGATTGGAAGTTATGTATTATGTATTATATTGAAGTATTATGTATTATATACCTTAAGGTATATATTGAAGTTTAAATAAGAGTTGAAGGGATGTAATTAAAAGATATAAAGGTGTCATACTCCAATTAGTAACTACAGGAAAAAACTTGTTTAATGAGAAAAGATAAGATGAAATTGAAACAGAACAAACAAAAGTATAAATATAATGATTTGAATTGAGATGAGATAATCAAATTAAAATTGGGAAAACCAAAAGAGGGGAAAAACTATATAGAAAATGTAAAATAGTATAAGATAAGGAATAGAATACAAAAAGGAGCATGAGATTGAGTTTTGTGTCTATATAAAGAAGTTCAACCCAAGATGTTTTACTTGTATTTTGTATGTGTGAAAACCCAAATAAAACTTTATTTTTTTAAAAAAAGCTTCACTAATCATTTCCTGGAGTAAAGGCCTCTTCTATAACTTTAGTACACAAATTTGGGATATAATTTAAAGACAATAAATTTACTGTGGTTCTTATGAGAAAACGTATACATAGGGAAGCACCATTTGGACTTCCTTAGCAACACCTGAGAACAGCTGCTTCAAACTGGTTGGTTACCTCAGGTATTTTAGACAAATTAAACAGAGGAGATATAATTAAAATGAAACTCTTGAATATACTTCAAGTATATTCAGCTTATAATTGTCTTCTCCTTTGGAAGGAAAATATATGTGGTAGAAACCATATTTATATTTCCCTATGGAGGCCTCGATGAAAACCTATCTGAATTTGATTCTCAACATGCTAAACAAAACAAGCACTCATGCTTCCACTCCCTTCACAGAGCAGTGTCTCTTTTTCAGTAAGATTTTCAGGGCACAGATGGGTTGTATAGCTCAGGCCAAGTGAAAGACAGTGTATTGTTGCTCAACAGAGGCTGTACATCTGTGCAGTGTATGCACATTTCCCATGATAAACTAAGGAAGAATAGTATGCATATGCATTTCCATGTTCCTTCTTCTTCCTTATTACCATTATCTGTACTCAACTATCAAGAAGCCTACATAGAGGCTTAATGACAGAATATCTGGGTGGATGACTGATTGAAAAGCAAAAACCATTTATATTCTGCATCCTTGTGCTCTTGAATTAGGTATAACCTGAATGCAACAGTTTATTTTTTAACTAAAAGGTTTTTTGCATCCTTAACATGCTGATCATCAACAGACCTCTGCATATTTTACAGTTCCATGTAGATGAAGAAAAGCACTGAAAGTATTGAATTCATAGCCTGGGCATTTCTGCTTACCTTTAACACAAACAAGTTTTTATCTCTTAAGGATTGGAGAGATGCTTTTGAAGAATTAAACCCCAGCATTACCAAGATAAATGTCAGGGTTTTTAATACTTAAAAGGCTTTAGTACTTTGCATAGTGCCTTCCAACTCCCTCTTGTAAGCAATGGGGTGGGATGCAAATTTTTAAACTACTAGTTCTGTGGGCATGGCTAGGTGGGTATGGCCAGGTGGTTGTGTGACTGGGTGGGCGTGGGGGGTTTTTTTTGGTTTTTTTTTTGCCTACTGGACCTCAGGGAAGCCTCCTGGGAGCAAAAATAGGGTGGGGTGTGTGTGTGCTGCATGCTTTCTAGCTAATCTAAATCGCGTGGCACAGCTGATCTTCAGAAAACAGCTGATCAATGGGGGGGAGGAAATACCTTGATCTTCGGAGTGAACCGGTTTTCTCCCAGCTGATTTTTGGAGCTACCAGTTCACCCGAACCGGTAGAATCCCATTCCTGGTAACCATGGACCCTAGTCTAGACACAGAATATTATCATTTTACATCCAATTTATATTGCTCCATTTGGTATTTTTCATGCACTCAAATTATAGAGCCCAAGATGATGATATGGGCAACAGTTTCAAGATAACCATCAAATATTAGCACCTTCAAATAACAGTAGCACTGTGTGGTATTGATTTCATTTTACTCAAGTGCAGAATTTGGAAATGGGCCAAGAATTCAGCACTAGTCGATAAGGCTTTGGAACCCAATGACTGTGAAATTTTCTGGATCTAGGGGTGGAATTATATTACAATTTCAGAAGACTACATGTTCTCACTTTTAAACCATTTGAAGCTTTTTATATCCCCCTGGAATGGTTAGAAACATTTGTGTTGATGGGAGGGGGGGAGTCAATGAGGATTTGAGCAAAAAGAACAAACATATGGACATTCACTTCTTTTATATAATTTAAACAGACTGAAAGATTCAGTTTTTCTTCATGCACTGTTGAATTATCTCAGCACATTTTTATTTCATTTGATTATTATTTTTAATTAAGCACTCACATACACAGAGCCCTAGGAAAAAAGCAGCCTAAGTTCCTTAATGCTACATGTGCAGTGGTGCAGATTATTCCACGATTTGAAAATAAAACAATAGGTTACAGCTAAGAGACAGCTGGAACAAACCCAGGCTAAGCATGATAGAAGACTATCCTACTTAGCAAATCATGCTAATTTAGCCAAACTGAAGCACTGGGTTGCCAAGTTTCAACAGACCTTTACTATGCACTATGGATGGAACTTCTCTAAAGTGCCTCAAAATTGTCAACAGCATGAGATTTCTGGCTTATAAAGAAGCTTTTCCAAAGTCAAGAAAAAAAACCAATTACTTGTCTTTTATTCATTAGATTTATATTTCAAGTTGGTTTCAGGAGCTCTTGGCACCATACACAGAACTCTCTCCTCCCACTTTCCCCCCACACAAACCTGGGCGGTAAGTTGGGCTGAAAAAGTGTCACTGGCCAGCAGTAATCCAGTTACTTTATTGGCTCATTCAGTGAACTTCTAAGAATAGATCAAAACCAAAGTCTCCCTGGTGCCAACCCAACATCTTAACCATTATTAACCAATCAACCTAGTCCTCTGAATTCTACTAAAAAATCTCCTATACCTATCTAGTAAGCCTGGTTCTCACAAAGAACAGAGCAGTGGATCTATTTGCATTTATTCTATCATATTACATATCTGAACATTTGTATCAATCCTGAGTGGGGTAGGAGAATTTATCAGAGAAAATCCCAGGCTATATGCTATTGACAAATTACTATGTTTGCTTTAATACAGGACTCATCTGAATCACTGCTTGCAACACAAATGGTGTATTTGAGATACAAATTGATTTCCTCTTTTGCGAAAATGCTAAAACTGTCTGTAAAAATGCCTGTGTTTACCTTTCAGCAGATAATTCTCTAACCTAATGTTTATAAGCACTCTTTGGGGCTTGGGAACAGTGCAACTCAATAAGGAGACAATTTTAATACTTTCTCATTTTTAAAAAAATCATCCCATGCCAATTATTCACTCTTCCCACCTGAATCACTATTCAACAATATAAAGATTGTCTTCATCTCAACATAAATGAGAGCAACGCATTAAGGATTAAGGGTTTAATGTGAGCAAAGGAAGGTAGTAAAGTGAGCTTCAGTTGTCATTTGTAATTACTTAGACTTACTTTCAGTATATTCAACATAGATACTCCTCTCCACCCCTTGCATACAAGGTAGAAATGCAAAACAACTTTGAAAGGTGCAAAGGGTAAAGCAGTACATATCAAAACCTAGTACTACCAGTTTCTTTGATTCACTCTTTAATTTTCATCTCTTACTAAAATTTCATTGCATGTACCATGAGTTGGCAAATCCAACTTCTGCATGCAAGTACTGTGGAGTATAATGTTAGACTGAAGCCAAGTAAGTGGGAGCAACTATCAATTTAGGCTACTTCTAGCATTCATGTCACATGGCTGCACTGTTCTAGCAAGACTGGATCAATGGGCGAGAGCCACCTGGTTTTTTTCTCTGCCCTGCCAAAGTACCAGAAGGAGGAGGGGGAGAAACACACGGTGTTTGCTCCTAAGAGCCAGGAAGGGAAACAAGAACATGGAGCAGAGAGTGGGCCAGACAGAAGGGCCCCTGTTGTGCCACCTCCTTCCCTGCCCTGCTGTGCATATAGACCTGCCAATTCTCTGACTTTCAACACAAAATGCAAGTTTTAGAGTATCCCCCTCCCTCTCCCAAACTTTAATGGTTTGCCTTTATTCTATTAGGTTGTATCTACACCAAACCATAACCAGTTCTTGGTCATTAAGGTTTTTTAGAAGCCTGATTCTGATGTTAAAAGAAAACAAGTATTCTGCAATTAAACTCCTACATTATCTTCTCAGGGCCCTGAACTTCCGCACAAGCTTAAAAAGTATAATAATGCTGTTATGACAGATAGATGGTAAGTCAAGAAACATTCATACCCCACTTAATGATGAATGGAACCTCTACTCTAATTTCTTCCTACTCACACAGACAGGTCTGCATTCTACAATCTGAAGTGGGAATTGTGGCAGAATTCTGATATGACAGTAAAATTTTAGAGTGTGAAAAGAAAAAAACTTTTTCTATATTAAAGGGGAATAGGCACTTATCTTCTAAAGAAGTTTTTAAAAATAAGAACATGTTTTAATTGAGCTCAGAAACATATGCAATCAGAATAATTTCTTTCATTTTTTTTCTTTGTTTCCAATCAGTAGTTTAACTCCTATATTTTATCTGGAGTCAGAATTTGAAAAAATACTGATTTTGACCATTTCAAACAAGATTGATGAATCGAATAACATAGGATAGATATATGACTAAATGATACGTCAGAAATAAATGGGTGTGGAGAAGGAGATTCTGACAATGGGATGAATCTACTTGATTTTGTACTGGAATCTGCATGTAATTATGACAACAAATAACCTCATAATGATCTCTTTCATGAATGCACAAACAAAGCAAATTCAATTGCTGGAATCTTATTAAACATACTATCAGGCCCGAGTTTTTTACTATTTTAACTCTTTTTTTTAAAAAAAAACAGCATTATACTCATCATTATTTATTTTATAATAAAAGATTGATATCACAATCCTATTCAGGGATCTCAGGATTCTTTCTAAACAAGTTGCATGATGACCACATGCAGCTTCAATTTGCTGCCATCTCACTAAACTCAGTGAGATGTTTGTCAGTTAATATGTATAAAATTATCCAAATGTAACATTCAATTCAGTTTCATTGAAGTGACTGTTTCATTCAGCTTTTCTAGAAAATTCCATGCATTATTCTTATAAAGACTCAATAGGCTTGATAAAACTTCAGTTGCTTGTCTGGATCTGGAAAAGCAGGAGTAATCAGAATTAGCCAAGCATTTATACAAATTGTATTCAGTTTTGTGGGTCACAAATTGTGTGGACTTTTTCCAATGACCAAATAAGGGAAGAACTAATCCATCCATAGTCTTAAAAAAAAGATTTTTTTTAAAAAAAGAATAGCAGTCATTGGTATAGCTAGAATCCAAAGCAGGGCCAGCTGGGAAGAAATTATACAAATTACATGGCACTGAAGGGAAAGCAATGGGGATGGAAGTTAGAGTAAAGTATTTAAACACTTAATTCTGCCAAATCAGTAATGGAATGATATGTTTGCCAATGTGCTAATAAACTTTGTGAAAGCTTTCCTTATTTGTAATAGTAAAGACAATGTCCAAAATGTATTAGTATTTGTACACAATTGACATTTTAGGAGAATTAAAAATCTAGCATTTCCACTGCTACAAGGCTTCTGTTATGCTAGTCCAGAAATGTCAAGAGTTCCAACCTGTATAGAATGAATCAGAGAAATGGCTATGATTTGTACCAGTATGTATCCTTCTAGGAAGTGAAGGAAATGGGAGTAGGAAACTTAGTAATGAGAGCAATCCAGGTTACCTTGCTAAGAATATGACTGTATCTCTAGAAGGCTACAATATATCCATTGCTGTTGAGGCTTAGTCAGAATTGGGTCCAAAGCAGAAGTAGTATTCAGCAGGTTCTGACCAGTTCTGGAGAACCGGTAGCAGAAATTTTGAGTAGGTTGGAGAACTAGTAGTGGAAATTTTGAGTAGTTCGGAATACCCCCTCTGACTGGCCCCACCCCCATCTATTCTCTGCCTCCTGAATCCCAGCTGATTAGCTGGGTCTTCTTTTGTTGCCCTGCACAGGCAAACAGAGGTGGAAAGCAGGTTAGTGGGGTGGGGAGAGAATGGGGATTTTACAGTATCCTTCCCCTGGAGTGGGGAGGGAATGGAGATGTTACAGTATCCTTTCCAGGGGTGGGATTCTACCAGTTCGCACCTATTTGTTAGAACCGGTTGTTAACATTCTAAGCAGTTCAGAGAACCAGTTTACTGGCCTAATCCTGTAAAGAAGGCAGGAAGGAAACATTCTTGGCCGGACTAGACTTCCTGTCTCAGGAATGTCTCTGGAGTTTTCCCCCCTCCTTTGCTGGTACTTTGCTTGTGTTGAATGACCATTCAAAGTTACAATGGCACTGAAGAAAGTGTCTTATGACCATTTTTCACACTTACGACTGTTGCAGCATCCCCACAGTCATGAGAGGTCAGGCGAGGAGATGTGTGCCTCGATGTGAGTGATATTGAGTTGGCCACAACCAGCCAATAACATGACCACTAAGCCATGTCCACCCAGTCACATGACTACCAAGCCACACCCACCACATAAGCCACGCCCACAGAACCGGTTGTTAAAAATTTTGAATCCCACCCCTGATCCTTTCCCTGCCACACCCACCAAGCCATGCCCATCAAGCCACGCCAACAAAACTGGTAGCAACATTTTTTGAATCCCACCACTGGTCCAAAGGTCTTTCTACCTAGGGTTCAGGGGACAAGCATGTTTTCCACTGTATAAACCACAAAGTTCTTATGAACGTGATTTAATCTGGGCAACCTGAAACAAAACAAAATTATCCCTTCCCTTCCACTCCCCCCTCCCCGTTCTTCCCTTTGTGTTTTATACAGGAACTGTGATCAATTCGTTCAGCTGGAAAAAAGAAGAAAATGGGATAATTTTCTTTCAGATTGCCCAGATTAAATTATGTTTATTAAGAACTTTGTGGTTTATACAGTGAAAAATGTATTTGTCCCCTGAACCTTAGGTAGAAAAACCTTTGAACCCAATTCTGACTAAGCCTCAACAACAATGGATATACTGCAGCCTTAAATTTGTTCATAAGAAAGAAGTGGGGTGGGACTTCATCAAGCACTGGATATGATTCCACAATTCCTTTCTTAAGTGACCACTTGCTGTACATACTCATTAAGGAGACAAAGAGATAACCAATCATTTTGAAAGACAGGACAACGGAAATACATGATCAGGTAGCGTTCATCAAAAAGTATTTTTAGAGGAAAGATGGGATCAAAGGCTAAGCTATAGTCCTTACTTTTTGTTTTTCTAGAGGGCTATTTTAAGAATGCAACCTGGTTGAAGGGATTCCCCTTTAAACAGACAAATATATGTTATCTGAGAACTCATTATCAAACTTTGACCTTCTCTTCCATCGATCTTAGAGGATGATTGAATAAGAATTTTTTATTAGATATACACAATGCCTGCTATCACTGAAGGTTTTTTTTTCAAAAAACAAATACTAGGGATTTTCTAAAACTCAAAAATTAACATTTTCAGAGCTTGCCATGACAAAAGGAACTTATGATCTCTCTTGATACAGCAGAAGTTGATAATTTCCATCAAAAAGAATATAAGTTTTTACCATTCTTCTTAGTCCTACACACATCTATAGTCAGTTGCCTTTCACCTTTTGAGGCTCAGAGCACATACTCACTTTCATCTTCTACCAAAAAACAGATGCATGACAATGGGAATAGATAAGAAAGTTAGTATATTCTAATAATATATCATAGATAGATTTTAAATAAGAGACAAAGACAGCAATCATGATAAAATTAAATGAGGAATTAAGCTTCATAAGTAGAGGTAAAAGAAGTCTTAGCCATTCCAAGATTAATAAAAATGTATACTGGTCAGCAAATAAAAATTTTAAAATGTGATTTGATTAAAAAGACAATAGTTTTCAAATTTAAATGAAAAGATCTAATGAAAGATATTGTCTTAGTCTGCCAAAACTAAGAATAAAATGTCATTAGCTGGGTTTAAGAAACCAGACATGTTATTTATGTCAATTTATAGACAAGATTATTAGAATATAAACAGTCATTTTGTAGAGGCAAACCAGAAATTGGTATATTTAATGTCAAAGCCACTTCCTGAGAGGGATCCAACAATGATTCTCAAACCTGTCTCATATCTAGGTAATGGGTTTCATTTCATTCTCGGACCCTCAACTAACCAACATCTGAAAAATGAAATTTTTGTAAGTTCTTTTCTAATGTAATTTCCTAATTGCATCCATCCTTTCCTTGATCACTCTGTGGATTCATACCTGGTTCTTTAATGGGTATAGGTCAAATACAACTTCCAATGAGAGTTACTAAAAGTCCTGTTAATACAGATGTGCAACCTAGCTAAAGTTAGTATATTATTTCCTTTTGTGATATACTTGATATTACAATAAATGTTTCAACATTCACTTCTGAACATGAATCACCTATTCTTTTACTTTTATTTCTTTTAGGAAAGTAAAATACATCTATTAGAAAAACCTCTCAAATGGCAGAAATAATTGCTAGAGGAACTATGCTGTAAATCTGACATAGTGAGACTGTCCAAGTTATTTCAGATTTGAAGCAGAAACTCCAATGGCGCCTTTTCACACTAAAATATAAACTGAATAATTGACAATCCGATGTCCCCATATCTGAACTACTGCACCTTGTCTAATGTTAGATCTGGCTCCTGTTGACCTTTTGCCACTTAAAAATAATTCTATGGTTCTTTATAACAAGGTTATAATTTTATTTACTGCTCCAGAATAAAATTTTGTTTCTCTTGTAAACTCCCACACAGCATGTGTGCATCTTTTGTTACTAGACACGCCTGCATTAATTCAGATGCCAGGGAACGGATCCTCCTTTCCTTCTCCTTTCTCTTGCTATCAGGGGGAAAAATATATATTGGAACAGCAGTTCATAGCTAAACTAGGAATTTCTTTTTTATTCAACTTAAATGTCAAATGAATGCTTGTCTTCAGACATGACAATATTGAAAGCAAGGCAAAGTGAGGAAAACAGAATGGGAGAATAATTAATTGTTACCACTTGCTCTAAATTCCCCCCTTTCTCCATCTGGCCTGTAAAAATATGCACAGGGGCCTAATCCAGCCAAAGCTAAATGCTTAAAAGTCCCATCTATTTCATTGGGGGAGAATTAAGAATGTGCTTAGTTTTCTAGTTCAAGGTATAAAAGCTTAATTTTGGCTGGATAAATTCCAAAATATTTTGCTATCCTAAAAAATCATCATCTTTGCTCAAGTTTAAATAAATAATGAAATTATACCTGTTCACTTGCTGTTCCTTTGGCAGTTCTAATGTTGCTTATTGAATGCTTCTTTCCACCACTATGTACCACAAGTGGGGTAGATAGCCCATGGAAGCAGAATAGAATTGCTTCCAGAATTAAACATGAATAGCACTAATTTCCATGACCAATCTCAGAACAACCAGGTAGCTTCCAGTACAAACTAACTAAAAAGAAGCCTACTAAATTCCAAAGGTAGAGCTCACTTCAGTCATTCAAAAATGTAGACTTTGTAGCCATAGAAAGCCCTGCTCACCTTTTACATTAACTAGTTTATTGTTAGACTAACAATGAGGAACTACGGAGAGCCCTCTTCACTTTACTTTGACCAGTAATAATAGGTTTTCACTATGGAATGTTGCATATTTCTGAACTTTAGCTGTTTCTCTTTAAAATTGCTCTGTGGCTCATCAAATGTACATTATAAGACAACAAAATGTATGATAAAGTTGTAGGCATAATTTTATTGTACACTGAAATACAGAATGTTAATATAAGTAAAGAAATAAATGCAAATAAGTTTGATAAATTGATAAAATAATAGGATTAAAATACAAGTGAGCTGATATAGATTTGATTGACACAGCTTTAGAACAAAGAATGTTCTCTCCATTCAACTTTGCAATAATTTTTAATTAAAAGTGTTTCTCATCTGGCTATCAATCAATACTCATTGGATGTACTCTCACTGCTTTTTAAATTGTGGAAAAAGAGATCCTATAGTTTATGTGAATGCTTGAAGAGCTTCCTTGTATTTATTCCTGCAAGAAATCCAGGAGGCAAGGTATGTCTTGTTTAATTTTTACTTGACTCATAGAAGGTTGTGGGGTTACTACAATGCCTTTATTGAGATGTTCTAATGTAGAAGATTGTGGGTTCAATATCCAGTTTTTCAGTTCAACTTATCAGGTAACGGATAATACAGAATAATATAGCTTGAAATTCTTGAAAGTTGCTACAAATCAGAATAGATTATACTGGGATATATAGTGTATATATAATTGTGCATGTCTGTATATCTGATCTAGGAAAAGTCAGGTTCATATATTTATCAAGCGCCCCTCATATGCAGTCCAGTATTGTTGCTCTCTAACAACATATATTCAGTGCCATGATATGTCTGAATCTAGAAATTCCATACGGTGATCTGTTTTAATCTTTTTTAAAATCACTGATATATAACAGATAACAGATAATCAGAGTTGGAAGGGATCTTGTAGGTCATCTAGTCCAATCCCCCCACCTAAGTGGGAGATCCTACACCATTTCTGACAAATGGCAGTCCAATCTCTTCTTGAAAGTCTCAAGTGATGGCGCTCCCACAACTTCCGAGGGCAAGCTGTTCCACTGGTTGATTGTTCTCACTGTCAGAAAGTTTCTCCTTATTTCCAGGTTAAATCTCCAATCTACATGGGTTTATTTTTGATTCTCATGTAAGTGGATAATATAATAAGCTACTACAACAACCAGCAAATCTAAAAATGAGAGGGTAATGACTAATATATCAAATTGGTCCTCCTGGACTGAATAATTAATGCTGTAATTTTGTGAGCATACACTACACAATACTCCTCTCAATGTAAGCCTTCCTTGTAAGCAAACCATGCAGATCATTTGGGTGCCATGCTTCTTTTACATTCCATGTCTGCAGTCTAAGGCCCAGAGTATATCAGGGTCATTATTACAATATTTCAATAGCAACAGCGCTTAAGACTTATATAACACTTCATAGTGCTTTACAGCCCTCTCTACTTGGTTTACAGAGTCAGTATACTGCCCTCAACAATCTGGGTCCTCATTTTACCAATCTTGGAAGGATGGAAGGCTGAGTCAACTTTGAGCCACTCAGAATGAAACTCTTGGAGTGAGCAATGAGTTAGCCTTCCTTCCTTCCTTCTTTCCTCCCTCCCTCACTGGGTTATTGTAGAACAGTACACATTCTACACATTACAAAGCTCTGTCCCTGAGATAAAATATGTTTATTTATTTTAGTCACATTTGGTCTCCCTAGTTCAGGTACTTACTGTATCTCAAATAGGCTACCTAAAATTTAAAAATAACTTTTCCTGCCCAATACATGAAATACTTCCTGTATTATATATTTTCACTAAGAAAATATATCTAAAACGTATCTAAAAAAAATGGGCCTATGGTGTCTGATCCAAGATTACTGATATATTTTAGGAATCATTTTAATGAAGTTGTAGTTAATAATTCTGAAGTATAGCAAAAAGATTCTGGATATCTTTAAATAAAATACTTCAAAGACCAGTTTGAAGCCTCTACCCACATTTTATGACAAGAGCTAGTCAACCCATAGGCTTCAAACTATCTACAACTAAATGACACAATTTTTCTCTGTGTCATATGTCTCTGAAGAAGTCCATAGTATCATTTTAGACTATTCTGAGCTTTAAGTCTCTTTTCCTAGTTTAAAAATCACACCTTGGGAATTCTGAAAGAGTAGCAATATTATAATTAAACTAATTCAGATTTATTATCAGATATGCCCTAGTGTGAACACAGCTTCTTTATTCATTAATTCACATATTCAGATTCATAAAAAACACGACACTTTTAAATAAGCCTGTGGTTAATCACGTATGTGCTTCTTTTGATACTTATATAAACTTCAGAGAGTAGGTACAGGAGGGAATATCTTTTTATATTATTTTTTACTCCTAAAGAAACACTAACAGGAAACAGTTCTGAGCTTGGCAAAACAGAGATGGATTGTGCTGTCCCTCAGAAGTCTAGCACAGATGCCAATCAACTGTCATTCTTTTATTGGACTTCACAGAGTTTGGCGATCAGCCCCCCTCCACAAACTTCTGTCTTCAAGTTGGCAAGTTAATTTGTCAGTCTGGAAGTAATTTTTAAAGGCTTAATGCCAGGATGTGGAAAGTAAGTTAAAAGCTGTCCCTTTTGCATTTGAACCAGACTACAAGAAAAGAATTGGAAAGGGCTAGAATTAGTGGCAAATGTTCAGTATTGGATTCAGTTCTCAAATGAAACTCTCCAAACATATGAGAACTGATCACATAGGAAGCTGAAAATTTTAACTAATCAAGAGCCCTCCTCCTATTAATCAACAAATCCATAAATAAGAAAAAGATGGGGGGGTTGTGTGTGTGTGTGTGTGTGTGTGTGTGTGTGTAAATGAGGTTTGCAGTTAAAATATGTCAACGGTATAACAAAATTTGATTTAAACATATAAGTATTATACCAGATTTGTTATTTGTGGTAACAATCATACCACCCTCCCCCCCTTTCAAACTTCTTTGGTTGCAGTCTCACATACACATGATAACCAACAATCCCTTAAGCTCTTTGGATGAAGGGCATAATAAACTATTCCGAACTACTAGCTATTTAATGGAAAAGCATTAAGTTTTACTTGCAGAAAAATCCCATCGCTACTGCCTTCAGACTCTACAGAAGATGGCAGAGACAATACTCCCCACAAGTATAAAATGGCTTTGAAGCAAATTTTAATTGCTGGAACAAAAAGGAAAACCTTATGACTCACCTAGCCATCTTTCTCATTTCAAAAAGGTTTGTACTAAAAATGTAAATGACACGCAAGTTGAATGATCGATTCTCTATGATGTAATCATTTATATATACGAACAGATGTAAGAATCTTCATTCTTGTGCAGAGATCCAGCAGGGGGAAGTAGTGTATTTAACCCTTTTCCTAGCAGATTGTTTTTCTTTCAAAGGCCCATTCTCCCATCTTCTGTTTATAAGAAAATATATTTAGAAAAAAATGCTCTTTTGATCTGAAAATTCTGATAGAAAAAAAAATGTTGAATAGAGCAAAATGGCCTTTCCACATATCACCCCATCTCTTCTGTGGTAGCCCTCAGTTTAGGAGGAAAACATACACATATGAGAAGAAACAGTCATATTAATCCTCTCAAGTTAGTTTCAACTTCACTGTGATCAAGCATTAGAATGACCGTTTAAAACCACTGGCCATATATGCCTGCATGAGTCATCAAACTTCTAAGAATTACAGCTAAGATACCAGTACACATAAACCTAAAACAAGAAACTACTTCCTTTGGAACCCATGAAGGTGTGTCTCTTCCTCCACCCCCAATGTACACTCTGACCTCTGGTCAATGAACTCTTCAAGCTACAATGTCTCAGCCCAGCTATGACCTACTAGATCAAAGGTCTTTCAAAGCAGGTGCCCGACAATTCAGATAAACAATAACCTTGTTTCAACAGTCCATAATTATGTATTTACCTGCTGGCCGTTAGGGACAATTGAGTTAATCATTCACCTTATAAATGCAGTCAGTAATTACAGAGTGCTAGAGAGAAGTTTAGAATTACTGGCAGTGGTTTTCAGGCACTGCTTTTTGGGTTACCAATTAGTTGCTATTTTTCCATCCAAATTCATTTACATACAATGATTTTTATTCCTCTCTCCCTCTTTTTGTATGAAAAAGGAGAGAAAAATCTACAGAGGGAAAAATAAAAGAAAGAAGGAAATATTCTCCAAGGTAAATCTCAAAATCTTTGCCTCCTCCACATATCCCTAAAAAAGATATCTTCTTATTGAAGCACTGACAAATACCTTAGAAAATTCCTCCTGCTACTTATGACTATTAGTGAAAAAGGGCAGGAATACCAATGCAGAAAATAATGAATATAAAGTATTCTTCAAAGAAAACATTTCAAGTTATTGTAAGAGTAAGTTGGAGTTTTAAGTATAGGACATGCACGAGTAATGAAATTCACTGCTCTGCAGTTTGAAAGGCTTAATCACTCTGGCAATGTGGTTTAAACATCTTAATGTCTGTGGAGATTCTCAGTCATCCAGATCATAGTTGTTCTCAGAGATGCTTCAAAAAGCAACTAGACTGATTTTTTTTTCCCTCGAGGAAAGAAAACATTTCACTTCTCATCCAAGAAGCTTCATCAGTTCTGATGGCAGGGGGATGGAAGGATAGGTACTGACAGTTGAGAATAGATGGTGGAGGGATGGAAGTATAGGTTCTGTAGGATAGGGGTGGGGGCTGAATATTTCTTTGCAGTCATCTAGTTGTTAGCACTCTGAGTGCTGCTGCTTCGTTTCTTCACTTCTTCTTCCTTAAGGGAAAAAACAGTCCTGTTGCCTTTTGAAGAAAAAAGCACCTTTTAGACATCTTAGTACTTAGTATAGTACAGTCATTCATCTACCAAAGAATGAAGCAAACCAATAAAAACCCTGTTGGTTGTACATAAAAACTCATCCAGACTTGAAAAATTCCCCTTATTGTACATATTTTGGAATCTATCTTTTGCAGCTCTGAAGCAAAATGTCACTACTGCCTGTCCAAATCATTGTTTGTACATGACATTGCTAAGTGTTTCAGCTGGAACAAAGCACATACTGCTTCCATAATGTGTGATAGAACCCTAAAAAGGGCTAACCACAAGTTAACAAACTCAGCTCTGTGACTTTAATCAGTTGCTTACATTTTGGGGGGATTGGCTACCTAAAATTGACCAAACCATAATCAGTTTCACACTAAAGGCTTCGTTTGCTTCCTAAGTGGTTTGCTAGGCAAGCAGCCATTGCTATTATATTTTTTTTGGATGTGTATTCCCCATTGTGTTTTTTTTATTCTCCTGTAATCCCTTTCTCTTCAATGAATGTAAATACAAACAGTTCTCTTTTTGCTAATAATCCCAGCAATAGAATGAGTATTCCAAAGAGCGGGGAGTAAATTAAAATAAAAAGCTGTAAGGTTTGCCCTTTTACAGCCTTGTAGATTTTCTCCCTTTGTCAGCCTTCAAGATTTTCTCCCTTTGCTTTGCATCTTTCGGCTGTCATAAGTAACGGGGGGAGGGAGGGGGAATGGTTATGGGAAGTGAGCTGGAGGTGTTACAAACCAGAACTGTATAAGCTGGTGGGGGGGTACATTCTTGCTTAGGTTTCTATCCTATGCGCAGCTGCAACCCTTTATCAAACTATGTCAAGGTCAACGGGCAGAAGCCTCATCACCACCTGGAGATGCCCACATGATGATATACACAACTTTTAATTGGATGAGCCAATTGAACTATTGGGGGTGGGAATGTTGCCATTACTTTGTATATGTGATTTACGTGCCCATTTTCCCAGATTCAGAATTCTTTTGTTGCTACCACTTGATTTCCAGTAAAAGATATCTTTTCTCTGATTAAAGGAGTCTAAGTATTTCTTTCTTGGATTTTGAATGAAGCACCAGCTGACAGCTTCCTTATGAGTCAAATTCAAAAACTTTCCCTACCATTTGAGCACACCTAACTGGGGACATGTCCTTCTGACACTGAAAAGCAAAGGAAAGCTGAAGTAAAATCATAAATACAGTCACGGTCACAATTTTTCACTGAATGACAAAATTACTTAACAAGTAACTCAAACAGAACTCAAACACAGAAAAAGAAATTTGTATATTCCACACACTATTGGTTTGAGATTTGAAAGAAATATTTTTCTCACTCTGGGGAAGAGGTAAAGAATAGAAAGCTGACAGTCATAAGCATTTCCTCATAATCATATCCAAGGAAGCATAAAAGAGCTGTTTATCCAAACTGAAGTTCTAAAGTAGTTCAATACCTTACTATTAATAAGGAAAGCTTATTAACTTCTAACATTGTCATATAATTGCTTGAAATATAACTAGAAATCACAATAGGACTCTGCAGCAAGAGTGTAGCCTTAATTCTGGATCTACGTTTAATTGCATATTATCTTTATAAACATGCAGTAAATTGTTTTATACTAGGAATTGCAATGTATTGTCATGATATCCTGAAGTTAAAAGACATGCTTTGATAAAAATTCTATTAGATAAGAATTCTATTAGGTCAGTGGAGGAGCAGGATAATTTCTAGTGAGAATTTTATTTATTTATTTATTTATTTGTTTATTTATTTATTTATTTATTCATTCATTCATTCAATCAAATTGTATAGCCATACATCTAAATCCAATTGACGGGGAGAGGAGGGGGTGCAAAAAATTGCTTTTGCTTGTTGGGAAGTATTTGAAATGCTATCCTAACATCAAAAAACATTACACTATTCTGTCAAATGCTATTTAATTGTCCTTTACGCCCTTGAGTTCAATAATCAAGGACAAAATGGAGATAATCTTACTTTTTTCTGTTCTGAAATAATCTCTGAATTATCATCTCAATAAATGACTTGGTTCCTGTCTCTTGTACCCCAGAACTAAGGTTCTCTATAATTGACTACTAATTCCTACCGAGACCAAATTCAAAAAGTGTAATGGGCAAGTTTTAAAAAAGCTTTTTGAAAATATCAGCACTTGATCCTGCTGACATTTTTAGAGTTCTCTGAAGATGACAACAGGCAAGTGGATACAAGTGACTGCTTGCAATGCAAACATTATTTACTTAAGGGTTTTCAAAAGGCCTTTTAAAAATTCCTCCCTAAAAGACTTGTGTAAAAGCAAGCAAATATTATGATAGAGAGGTCCGCTTATCAATCAATAGCAAGTTAAAAGGGAAAAAGCAAAAACCAAAAAAAAAATCTGAAACAAGTCAATTTTTACAGAAGACAGAGGTAAGCTACAAGGTCTCTGGATCCCCACTGAGATTCAAACTTTTTTATATTTGGAATATTCAACAGTTAAAAATGAGATATCCAAATTCTCTGACAACACCCAAATAGTGTAATGCAGCTAAAATAAAAATAATGAAGATTAAAAATTAGATAATGAAGTCTATTTGAAGTGATGCAATGGGCTTCAATATAGCAATTTCAAGTCAATGCAAAGAATTATAAAGTAGTGCACACTGGGGTTAAAAAAAAGGCGTATCTGAATTCCCACCTCTTCCCGGTTAATAACCCATGCACTTTGGGGTTATGATGGCAATTGGGATACCACTTACTAGTGATGCAGTCCCATGATATTGTGCTTTTGACCGCATGGCTTAGCAACTGCAATCCCAGTCCCAATTGCAATTGTATTTGCTTTACAGCCAAATACAGCTATGATAAGGTGATCTAATGCCAGCTAAGATATATGAAGGGAGCATGCCCATTTGTTGATTTTTCCTCTTAATTTTTTAATGAACCCATACTGTAGCCTATTAACTGATTAATTTGGGGGCCAGATTTCATAATGCTAAGGAGTTAGCTCACAACTTCAGATTTCAGGAAAATGCAACAAAGAAAGGAATTGGAAATACTTTACTTCTTGAGATTAAACAACTATAGATGGAATTTTAATCTGCATACCACACTAATTATAGTTTTCAATATAATGTATTTCAAAGGAGTGGTTTTACGAGAAACAGGTTATTTACAATGCCTAGTCTTATGTTGCTGACATTATTTCTCCCTTTTTTATTTAATTGCAAGCATTTGTAACAAAAGCAATCTGATTTTTTTTATTTCAAGAGATGTAATTTTCTTGACAGGTTAGTAGTTTACACTAGGTTAGACTAAAGTAGTATCTAAATTTCACTTTTATATAAGTTAATCATTTAACTTATATGTTTTTGTATATGATAAAAAAATGATCCAAATTCTAAACTGCAAAAAAATGAGTTAGCTATCCTATACAAATTATGATTATACTACAATTATGGTGCTATAATTAGCTATGACACATAATGTATTTTTAATTTCTTACCCTCATCCTCAATTCAGTTAAAGATGAAACAGAACTAGTCTTTCAGTGCTGGATCGCAAATAAACAAATTCAATAAATAAATAATAATAAAGTTCAGAGAAATTTATTTGCAAAATGCTTCTTCTGCTGGCACACATGCTTCAGAACATGTGTATTTGTTCACTATATCTCTGAGCAATATGATGAAACATTTTCCTTGCATTGCACTGTAACTCTGCCATTCCTAGAAAAGGTACTCTTGCTTTAAGATGCTGCTAACATACTATATGAGCAAGTTTTCCTTTTCAAATCTATTACAATGCGTAGCCAGCCTTTTCACATCCATCCATTCAAAAATGGCCTCCAGAAACCAATACAGCTCAGATGTAACTGAGAGACAGTTGGGTGTCATCAAAGCTCAAATATCTGGATAACCTTTAACAGTACAATAATTTGACCAACCTAAAAGATATGGGAAAACTTTGTAGCACCCTTGCCATTAAATGAATCCTCACTCTCTTGAAATATTCCTCCAGGAAGGAACAGAGATACTGAAAAAAAAATCTGCTCAGTCTGTTTTGATTTATGGATGGAAAATTATAATTCATACCAAAGTAAGGATACTACAGAAATATGAGCAGCAGAAAAATGTTGTTAATAAATGCTTCCCAACTTCTTGTTAAGTTTTGTAAGACATTTTCACTTGAACACAACAAATGAACTGTAGGAATGAAACTGGCTTAAGTTTTACAGTAATAAAAAAATTAAATTTTTCAGATTTAAAACCATTGTTTGCTCCCAGCATTTGATAACTACCCATTTAAAGTTTATTATTTTGGCTCCAGTGGTTTATATTATGATGGAGTTTGTACTTCAATATTTTTATTTTATTTTTTTATTTTACTTTTTTTATTTAAGTGCATTACACAGTACCTAATGGGATTATTTAATAATGGATACAATGAAATATATATAGTTCTTACAAATCACACAAACAAAAATTAACAGCAATCAATGTGCAGAATATGACAAAACTACAAATATAAAGATAAGACTGCTATTATAATTGGCTATTGTAAATTTCAGATATTATAACCATGAAGATGAAATCTCAAACCACCAAATGCATATGTAAGTCAGATAGATAAATAGAAAGAATTAAAGGGATGGAATCAAGTATTTTCTCCTCCCCTCCCCTCCTCTTTCTTTCTTTCTTTCTTTCTTTCTTTCTTTCTTTCTTTCTTTCTTTCTTTCTTTCTTTCTTTCTTTCTTTCTTTTCTTTCTTTCTCTCTCTCTCTTGGTGTAGAGAATGTTTGTAAATGTATCTTTTCTCTATTGTTTAGATGTACATTCTATAATGCCAGAACTGGCTGCAGTTAACTGTTAACTTCAGTTTGCCTATGAGCATTGCTTCAAATGGCCTACATGGCATCATTAGCATTAAGATTAATCTGTCCCTAACTCCTGTTAAACTGACCATTACCTTGCCTACATGCTGGCTAATCTGAAATTCTACTGTTTAAATTGCACTTGCTTGACTCGCATTAGTTCTAGCGAGCTTGCTGGTTGCACATTAGTATAATGAAATGTGCTGTGATATTATTTATCTAGGGTTGGATCTAATTGCTCTTGGAAACTAATTAAAAAGGGAAAAGGTGTGGGAAGCTTAAGAAAAATCTGTCGCTTATAGATACTGAGAATTGTTCTAGAGTGCACTTGTGTTTTTACTTCTTCTGATCAATTCCTTATTGATAGACTGTCCATTTGCATATCCTGAATCCTATTAAAACTGTAAACAGACTATATTAAATAAAGTTTGTTCATTTCAGAATGCAAATCCAACAGTACCAAACCTTCAGTATCTGAACAATACACAAGATTCTCACCAGAGTCATGAGACCTTCCAAATCCACTATACCACCCCAGCAGATATTACACCAAAGTGCTCTCTTTCATTTTTTGTATATCCTTTATAAAACTCTTAAAACTTGCTTTTCAAGGGGTTTCTGTGACTGAGGGTTAAACTATAACCCAGGTCTCTCCACAGGTCTCTCCCAGATCTCTCCATGCACTTTAACCATATTTTTATTTTTTTATTTATACAATTTATTGGCCATCCATCTTACCACAAGGTAACTGGGCAGCAAATACAGTCTTAAAAGATAAATACTATACAAAAGCTAAAAGACATAAGTAACATATTGTGAAGATCCAAATAGTGCACCCCAATTAAAAAATGAGGAGAGCTGGAGTTAAATAGTGGGGAGGTGGGATCTGTTGTTTATCTATCAATCACCTACACTGTGATACTCCTCCATTGGAGCTCCAAACTAACAGGCAGAGCCAAGTCCTTGGGCTCTTATGGAAGGTCAGAAGGGTTGGAATTGACTTCACTCAGGGGGGAAGTGGATGGCAAGATGTTCCAAAGGGAAAATGGTAGATAAAGTTCTTCAGCCAGCTCTAATACTCGCTTATGGGGCCCAGTATGCCTTCATTGCTGGCACAGGTGTGGCCAATCCCATTGGGATGCACCAGTCCCTCAATAATACCTATGTCATTAATATAAATTTATAATAACATCTAGAATATCTCGTATAAAATGATGGAATAACAGTTTAGTCTATTAATAGTTATTAATAGTTTAATAACTGATAAATATATAAGCATATACTAGATTGACCATTTGAAAACCTATATAACTTGTGAGTAAGGACTATGAAAAAATAGCACAAAAGATTTATAATCAATTGACAAACTGTATGTATATAATTGGAAGATGGTTTTATGTTTTTTATGTTTTTGTCTGTATATGTTTGTCTTAAAAAATCTTTAAAAAAAATACCTATGTCGCAAATGTTTAGAGATAGGTTTACAAATATAATATTGAAAATGACGTGGAAACAGCACATATCAGTCTCTTATATAATTTGCCTTCTGACATTTGAGCACCTCTACCTCCCTACATAAAGCTTTTCTACTTGTGATCACATCTAGCCTCAAAAACACCTTATTTTCTGCCAAAACATTGCTTCCAAATATACAAATGAAATAACATATATATTTACAAAAAATATACATGCAACCTGAATGTGTGTTAGTATCAGGGGTGGGATGCTACCGGTTCTGCCCAGCTCTGTAGAACCAGTAGCTCTGAAGAGCAGCAGACACAGAACCAGTTCAGTGTCTGCTGCTGTTTGGCCCACCCACCCACCTGGGCTCTTATCTGACCTTTATTTCCAACCTCAGCTGCTTTTCACAGCACAGCTGAGGTTGAAAAAGCAGTAAAAAAGGCATTTTTCAAATGCTGCACACCCACACGCAGTGCTTATCAGCTGTCCGGGAGGCACAGCTTTCATTGTATTACACACAAGCACAATACCAAACCGCTAGTAACACCGGTTGAATCCCACCCCTGGTTAGCATACTGCATATACTGGGATGTAGGCAAAAGTATGTTAGTTTGAAAAGTTGTCTTTAAGTTAAAGATTAGCTTGCACAGAATAGTGTAAGTAACATTTTGGATGAAACTGGATTTTGGTTTTGTTTATAACATATTGGCTAAAATACCCCAAAACTATCCTTAGCATTAGCAGTGAAAATAGCATATTGCCTGAATATGACTTAACCTTAATATTAACCTAAACTCTATCTTTTTTATCTTACAAAATAGTATTACATGAAAACCTCTCTTGATGAAAGACATAAAAAGCAGATGAACTATCTCTAGTCTTTCTGATGACAACAATAGCATATGAAAAATTTTGATTTCAAATATAAGATGAAGATATAACTAGTAAATGCATGGTCCCCAACCAGAGACCAATTCCATGGAGAAAGGTTTTTTTGTGGACTTGGAGGGGGCATGTTTCTGCGTGGTACCATGGATGGGGCTTCGCTTGTTTGCACAGCCTGGTTGCTGACATGCCACAGACTGGTACCAGTCCATGGACCAGGAGTTGGGGACCCCTGTAGTAAAGGATACAAGGAGGTTTTGAATGTGGGACAAATCATTTTTGAGATATTAAGAAGAGATCTTTGGAGGAAAATGAAGGTAGAAGTACAAGGTATACATACATAGCAAAAAACAGAGCAAACGAATGTACATGGCAGTATGTTTATTGAAAAATGAAGAAATGAAACAATTTTAAGGTGCAGAGATGCGGGTAGAAAAATAGTGGAAGATTGATTATGCATCAAGAATATAGTGCAGCCCAGTTTTTATATGAGAATGAGAACTGTCCGTGAAGGATGAAACATATATAGTGGGAGAGTTATGACAAAATTGAAGCCTGATCTTCATGGTCGTAACTCATGACTGCCATAAAATGGGTTACTCATGTGACCAACCTGACTTTATAACTTTTTGCAGTGGTTGTTAAGTGAACCAAATATTTTCCTATGGGTGTGGTTTTGCCAAAAAAGTAAATGCTAGTTGTTTTGGCAAATGATTGTAAAGGTAGCCCAGTTGCCAAGCACCTAAAGTTCAGTTGTGTGACTGCTGGAGGGATTAAGTGTTGGAACTTTGGGTCCAGGTTATAAATACCCCGCAGATAGCTCCATTGGATCACTAAGCAAATAGTTATAAGTAGAGGGTTGGTTGTATGCAAGTCCCGCAATTAAAAATAAAGGGAGAAGAGCAAAGAATATTGTGATATTCTGGGTTTGAGTTATGGTACCTCTGTATTCTTCTCCCTGGGGGAAAAGGGGGGAGGGGCTACTGCCCTGTAACAAAAATGTATGTTACTTCACCTATAGGACAACAGGCACAGGAACTAGATATGTTGGAAGTCACATCAAATTAATCTCTAGCTTAAGGCTGCAGAATTATTAGTCTGCTGGTTTACACAGACAGAATATGGCCATTTGAGAACTAGAAAAATAATACTGCACTAATAGTCTGTTCTTCTAGAGATGATGTCTTTTAGCTACAAGTTATTCCTTAGCTGGCAATTTAAAAGCTCAAAAGTTTTTAAACATCCCACTACATCAGGTTAATTATTTCATAACTTCACTCTTTCATAGCACTAAACCAAAGCCTAACAAACTGAATTATGGATTGGTGCAAGGTAAAAACCCTATTAAGCCCAAAACCAAGAATGACATAGTGATTCTTCCAAGCTGAGTTTTTTTTTATTGTTTTCATATCTACAGACAAAATCTTACCAGACTTGAGGACTCTCCTATTTGCAACTACAACATACTCTGTAAACTATTGGGTGAGGGGCTGTCTTCACCCTCTTTCTCTCACACATAACATCTGAACTGAGTTGCCCCCTACTCTTTTGGAATGCACCCCTTCCTCCTGAGAATCCACCTCCTTACTACATACCATCGCAATCCATGGTACACAAATACTGCCTTTTCCACAAAGTGATATCACCAAACTGAATTTTTCCTGTACCCCAACCCATACTAAAATTGGGAAAGCAACACAACACAAATTACCCCAGCAGACCACAGTTTTTTTACTCTTGTTAACATGATATCTAATAAGACATTATTTTTTATTTTATGACAATTCTTCATCTCAAAAACAATGCCCACCTTGTTGTAAGGCAACAGATACATTTCTTAAACACTGCAAATAAATAATAATAATTCAATGATTTGACACTAATCCACTCTTTTATTCAGCTTAAACCGACACAATTTTCTACACATAGGAACTAGAAAGATGAAATCTGAGGTGCTGAAGATGTTATCAAATAAATGTTGTTAAGGCCTGAACCAATGCAAAACTAGTTCCTGGAGAGTAATCTAATTGATTTACTCTGGGATATGAGATTTAGCACAAAAGCTTGTAGATTTTTTTTAAATTTATGATCATTTCCTTACAGTCCCCCATGTAATAAATCAAATAGTAAATAATCAAACCAGGGCTATTTCTTGCTGGTGTGTGCATATGTTGGTGGCCAAAGCTTTCACAATGATAGATTTATCTGCATGTTTTTAAGGATATTATTCTTGCAACCTGATTCCTATCTTTGGTTACTGGGCCATATGGCAAGGGGTTTAAAAACAATTTACAAAATGCCCAAGAATATATTAACTTTGCTGTAACCAGATGATACATTGAAGCATAAATTACATTTCCCAGTAAGGTCCTGCCTGACCCAGAAGAATTCATCCCATGGGATGCCAGGCTGAAATAGCTTTGACTTACCCAGTGGCAAAGCGTGCTCTTCCAATCACTGAGAAAAAATTACTGATATATATAAGACGCAGCACCTCATCATTCACAATACATGCAAATTATTACTTTCCTGCCATATTTAAATATAGAATGTTGTTGGTAGAAAGTCAGAAAAAAAATGGAAGATCTTATTTGTTTGGTTATTGTGATTACAACCTGCTTTTCACTCTAGAATAATGTTTAAAGAAATTAATAGGTTAAAAATAAAATAAGAAACAAATCAAACAAATCAGCTCTATATCAATAAAAGAGATTCACCTAACTCAGCAGCCAAACCAGCTTACACATTCAGCCTTCTTAAACAGAAACATTTTTGCCTGTCAGTGAAAATATATCAGAGAGGACACTAGTCAACTCAACTTTGGCAGGGTGTTCCAAAACCAGAAGAAGGTGTTCTCATTACTTCCACCAAATGTGCTTCCAAAATTAGTGGGATAAAAAGAAGGATTTAACTCAGAGTTCTTAAAACATAAGCAAACCTATAACAAAAAATACAATATTTTAAACTGTCTATTAACAGGCCATGCATTTTAGGATGTTACTAATATCAGTATCAGTTTTCAAGACTGGAATAAAATAAAATAATTTACCCCTTGTCCTGATTGTAATCACAACTAGATAAGCTAATTCTACTTTACCGTAAAGCTAGATTGACAGAAACTTGCAGGTCTGAAAGTACAATCTCCTCCCACTCCATCCAGATCTTCTTTCCAACCCAAGAAGTTAGGGAAGGCATCTCGCCCCAACTGTTATCCAGTTGAGGACTAGAATGTCTCTTTTCTGACTATTCCCTTGGCAGGGTCTCTGCTCAGTTTCTCAGCGATACATAAAGCTAGAAGTTGTTTATTTTTGCACTTCTGTTTCTTTTCATTCAAATGCCTGCCTTCTTCTATTCTTGTTCCCTATATATTTCAGGCTACCAAGGAAATTGGGGCCAATAGATATCTAGTATGAAAAATGTTGAGTGGAAGAGTCAAAAGAGAGGATGTTTCTATATTCCTACACCTAAATGTATAGGATGAATACTTATTCTTAATTTAAAATAATAAGCATTAGTGGATTAATTAAAAACAACTGATAGCATCCTATCAGGTACAGTTAGGAGAGTTGTCCATTAGGAAGTTCCATCTGCTGGAACCCAGAGAGACAACTCTTTTCTGCTTGGTCCCTCAATCCTTATTGCCTTCCAGAAAGCCCCAAACTCTGTGTGTGTGTGTGCACGCACGCACGATCAAGCCTGAGAGGCTCCAACAGCAAAGAGTCCATTCATCTTATGCAGGGGTGGGATCCTACCGGCATAACAACTGGTTCAGTGAGCATGTGCATAGTACTTTTAAAACAACTTCTCCTGCAAGCAATCACCATCTCCTGCTGACACGCAGCACTCAGCTGTGCTGTGCAAAGCAACTAAGGTAAAAATAAAGGACGGCCTAGAGCCTGGGTGGGCCCAAACGACGAAAAGAAGATCTTCAGAGAGAACCGCTTCAGTGTTAGCTGCTCTTCAGAGCTACCAGTTCTATAGATCCGGGCTGAACCAGTGGAATCCCACCCCTGATCTTATGTAACCCTCGCATAATCAGTTTTTATTATTTGTTTTAATAGGTTTTTATATTAGGTTTTAATACTTGCTTTTATAGTACACTGCCTAGAATCACCTTGTATGAGATGGGCAGCCATATAAACTTGATAAATGCATGCATACATGTGCAGAGTCACTTGGCAACATAGGTTACTAACTCCATATCAACAAAACAGGGAAGTTCAATTGTTATCCAATGCATCTCATAGAATAGTGGGAAAGAAACAGGACACATGTCTAATACAACTTTCTAATACAATTAATTTAAAGGAAATGGTTTTCGAACAGAAGGAATCAGATATATCTATCCCTGCATATCCCTGGCTATGTGATAGTGCAAAGTGATATAGTTGTTTAATGAGTACCAGACATCATGACTTCCATGAGTATGTTACACAAACCTAAAACCCAATCTCTATTTCTTTGTATTAATGAAGGCATTGCCTACCTCCTTCTGAAATATATCTCCACAGAGTGTGATATGTTACTGTATCACTTCATATATTACAAGATTTAATGAGATCAGAGCTCCACATTAAGTCTGGGTACAGTCTCAGATTGTTTTTCAACATGGGTGAGTCTATAAAAAGAATGTTGATGGAAGTGTAGGTTACATTAGGAAGAAATATTTGTGATTGTTATATAATTAGATTCCAGGTAAGATTTTGGAATCCATTCTATATTAATTATTTGATCACCTTTATATCACATATAGTTTACATTGAAAAGACATATACTTACATAAAGACATACTGTAAGACCTCAGTTTAACAAACTAAACAGAGGAAGGGGCAGATTAACTCTGAAATGTCTGTGATATTGGGTTAATATCTGTGGTGATATATTCCCTTTATTTGAATATATGTCATTTACATAATTTTATAAATTGATGCAGAAAAAAATTCATTATATATTTAAGTGCCTTCTCTAAACTACTTTGCTGTAATAAATATCAGGAGAATGTCCAGAAAGAATTTTTTTGTGTTATATTCCAGTATGGTACATGGGCAGCTATTGAAAGAGTTAACTTCTGTATAGACAAACTTCAAATTCCTCAAATATTATTCATAGGACTCCATTATTCAATAGACCATTGAAGAGTTCTTGTTTTAAAAAAATTTTTTTTTTGAGTTTTCACAAAGAGAAAAAAAATACAAATAAAACATCTTTTTTGAAAGCAGCATAATCCCGGGTTACATTTCTTCGTACAAACACAAATTCAGGTTCATGCTCATTTTTATATTCTATTCCTTATCTTATTACTATTTTATATTTTCTGCATAGCTTCTCCCCTCTTTTAATTTTCTCAATTTTATTTTAATTATCACATCTCAATTCAAATCATTCTGTTTATATTTTTTGTCTGTCCTGTTTCAATTATCTAATATCTTTTCTCATTAAACAAAATTTCTCCTGTAGTTACTGATTGGAGTATGACGCCTTTATATCTTTTCCCTAAAGTTGTAACATTCAATATAATACATAACTTCCATTCGGATTCTGCTTGGTACATTCTTAAGATACACACTGTATTCTTAAAAAAAGAAAAAAATTATAAATGTATATAATTAAAACAACATTCCATTCCAATTCAATTCTATCATTAATATTAATATTCATTAAAGTCTTAACATCTTTAACATTAGTTTTCAATTAAATATCATACTTCTATGGGAACAATTATAAGCTTTCCATAGTTAATTCCCCCTCCTTCACTTATATTTTATAAAACATTAACTAATTAAAATGTTCCCGTTCCTTCCTAATTCAATTTTCTAATTTATTTTATTTCACTTATTTTATTCACAAACATTTCACTAAATTACACTAACTATTTTATCCCTCATTTTAATCATATGTTGTTTCCAATTTTCTAAAGTTATTTCTATTACTAATATAACAATACAATCTTATGTACCTTTACAGTATCCCTTTTTCAGTTAGATTTTCACTCATTATCTCTAAATAAGTGCTGTTTCTCTATATCTTGCTCCGGTCCTTTGTAACTTCTTTTCCTTTCCTTCTTCCCTCTCTTTTTCTCTCTCCTCTTTTAACCCCCTTGTCTCTCTACCTCTATTATTTCTCTCTTCTGTATTCCCCTTTTCTGTTGCTTTCCAGTATTATACTTATTTTTCGAACTATTTTTCTTTTCTTTGCTTGTTTTTTTAAGTCTTAAATTCTCCATTCTCTTTCCCCCCTTTCCTTTTTCTTCCCCAAATAGAACTACTTGTTCATTAAAGATGGCTTCTTCTTTGTCCCAGTCTTCTTGTTTTTCAGTCTTTTCTTGTTGTTTCTCATAGTTCCAAATCTCCAATTCTAAGAATTGAAAAATGAAGCCAAAGGAACCCTTTCCTTCTTGTGCATCTTCTTTGTACTTTTTAAGTTCCATTTTCAATTCATCCAGAAGTGGTGCCATTGTATAAATTTTTAAACAACCACCCGATTGATTTTAGTCATTCAAATATAATAACCAAAAATCCAAAGATCACCAAATAATCCAAATACACGCAAGCTGTTTCCTTTTTGCTCTTTTCTTTTCACTTTCTCTTCCTGGGGTTACTATTTAGTTGCAACGTTTCAGTTAAAATGTATCTTTTAGAAGTCTTGTTGAAGTTTTACTTTAGATTCTTTTGAATTCCAGGCAGTCTCCTCCCTCTTCCAGATCCTGCCCTTATTCTTTTTCTCTCCCTTCCTGCTTATGAAAAAGAAAGTTTTTAATGTCCAGAAATCTTTATTATCCCTTTGGCATTTTATTTTATTTTCAGCTTAATTTCCTATTGATATCAAAGCGGATTTTCCCGATTTCTTATTTAAGTCTGTTAGTTGTCAGTATAGGGAAGGAGAGAGAAGGGGGAAAAAAGGCAAACCTTTCCCTTTTCATTTTCGTTCACTGCTTCCGACTCTTCTTTGGGAGCGATCTTATTTTTTGTACGTTTAAATTCCAGGGTATCTTGGTTGTTGCTTTTACAATTTAACCTGGTCAGCCAAAACTTTCACTTCTTATCTTCCTCCTGCACATTTTTTTCCGGTCGAGTTCTTCTTTATGGTGGCCATTTCTGACCACCGCTGCAACTGCCTTCAGGAAAGGGAGTAATGGCCAGCTGAGGAGAGATGTGGCTCTCCTCGACCCTGCTGGCAGTCTCCCCCCTCTTCACCACCTCTACAGGGTGGCTTAGCCCCGAAACCAGCTGGCTCGGGCGCTCCAGCGGTGAGCCCAGACAGAAACTGCACACGATCGCTGATTTCTGTCTGTTGCTGAAGCCCTTCAAACCGGAAGTCCCGACTATTGAAGAGTTCTTCAGCAATGTATTTGCTGAAAATATTTTTCCTACTAATACCTGGATTCAAAATCAGTTTATTCATCTATCATCTAAAGCAACACAAGAAAAGGAGCAAGGGAATTCATAGGCCTGACTTCTGAAGTCTAAAGTAATGAAAAATCCCATTTTTCATTCTGCTATATCTAGCTTTCAGCAGTAATGTGCGCTGAGAATGCATGGGATTTGTGGTTCTTTTTAAAACCATATTTCTGTGATTGGCCTTGCGTACATGTGAAAGACATCTGCAAAAACAAGAGGAAGACCTTCATAATGAAAAGGAGGGCCTTTTCAGCATCTGTTACCTTTCATGAAGTGCCCTTTACATTTACCAAGATAAGTGTTTCATTGAAGGGAACACACACTTCAGCGTGTTAATTGGCAGCACTTAGCTATCGGTAAGAGCCTTTATTTGAAAGCCTAATGCACAAATTAATGGAGTAATCCTCCTTGCTATTCAGTGGGCCAGCTCCTGAAATTGTTCCTTATAAAGTGAGCTCTTAATGATCACTCTGAGGTTCATGCTGCTAAGCAATATGAGGTGCAGCAAAAAGATCCAGCTACCCCTGTTAACAAGTTTGAGATTGTGGAGGAGCCCCTGAAGAGCATATATACTATTTTATTTATGTTGATTCTCCCTACTTCAATTCAAAGGGACTTAAATATAATTAAACACCCAATAATAAATAATGTAAAATGAAAATAGTAATAGTCAGAATATTGATATAGTAATAGATATATGCATTGGTGGCTCCGCAATTCATTCCTGAAGGCCCTCTGGGAGAGCAGGTCTTACTAGCTTCTGAAATGTTGTAAGAATGGAGATTGGGCATTGGTAATTTTACCTGAGTACACCCTTTCTATCTATGCTGCTAGAGAGCCCAGGATAAGTTAGATTCCTTCTGAGTCTGTTCTTGTACATAAAAGACCAGCCCCCGGGAGACTCCCCAGCTTTGGTGACAGAAATCAGGCAACACAATGTCCTGGGACCTGTGGAACTAGGTGTTAACCTTTTGGTTAAAGGAGGGGTCTAAATGGAGAACTACTCTATTATAGTGAAAGGTGCACAGATCCTGTCTAATCAAGAGAGCAGCCAGCTCTGACACCCTTCTAGCAGACGTGATTGAAACTAGAAAAACCACTTTCAGTGTCAAGAATTGCAAAGACACTGTCCTAAGAGGTTTGAATGGGGGGGTTGTAAGGGCCTGAAGTACCTTATGAAGGTCGCATGAAGGATACCTGTGTACAACGGGGGGGAGGTTAGAAGCCCCTTTTAAAAAGCTTCGGACTGAAGGATGGTGTAACAAGGAAGGAAATGAATCCCAGGAGAGAACTGAGGACAGGGCTGCTACTTTGTGGCGTAGGGTATTAGGGGCTAGTCCCTTCTCTAGGCTGTCTTGAAGGAACTGAAGAACCTCTGCCAGCTGGGCTGAGGAGGGTGTTAGATCCTCCTTTAGGCACCATTGACAAAATACCCTCCAGGTGGCATCATAGATGCGCCTCTTAGATGGTTTACGAGTTGCCTGGATGGTGAGGATAACCTTCTCTGGAGATTAGCCTCTCTTAACCGCTGCCACTCAAGCGACATATGGTCAGCTTGAGCCACTGGGGGTCCAAATGGAGCAAGGCTCCTTGATGCAAGGAGATCAAGTGGGCTGGGATCCTCCAAGGAGAGGCTACAGACAAGTTCAATAGGTCCGCAAACCAGGGCCTCTGTGGCCAATAGGGTGCCAGGAGAATTAGCTCCACTCATTCCTCCAACATCTTCTGAATGACCACCAGAATGATAGGAAGAGGAGGAAAAGCACAGAGGAGACACTCAGGCCATCTGCACCGAAGAGCATTGGTCCCCTCTGCTCCCTGACAAGGAAACCTTGTGAAAAACTGCTTCCTTGTGCATTTTGGGGAGTGGAGAAGAGGTCCACTTCCGGAATCCCAAACCTGAGGGAAAGGTCCCTGAATAGAGATGGGTGAATGCACCATTCTGCCTGGTCGACTGAGCTCCGGATCAGCCAGTCAGCCTGGGAGTTGTCAATCCCAGAGATGTGATCTGCTGTGATCTGTCATGTAAGTGTCTCTCCGCCCACAGCCCTAACCGTTCGGCCTCCCTCATAAGTGCCTTGGATCTCGTCCCCCCTTGCCTGTTGATGTGTGCATTTGCGGCCATATTGTCCGTCAACACTAGAACATGGGATCTGGTTACCATGGTCCTGAAGTGTCTTAGTGCCAGAGCAATTGCTCTGAGCTCTAGCCAGTTTATAGGGTGGATTCTGTCTGATGGGGACAAAATCCCCTGAGCTATCTGGCCATCCATAAGGGTGCCCTATCCCAACAGGCTGGCGTTTCTGTTGAGTACTAGTCTGTCTGGTTCCTTGAACGGGAGCCCCTTCCAGAGGGCTGGGGAGAGCCATCATTTGAGAAACCGCTGGGCCTGTGGAGAGAGCAGGACCCTGATCGGCATGTGGCTGGTTTCTGCTCATTGAAAGGGGAGCAGGAACCATTGGAGTGACCGGAACGAGGCCAATACAGGAGATCATCTTCCTCAACAGTTTGGATAGCAGCGACAGGGGGACAGTGTGTTGAAGTTGAATCTGGCGGATGATCTCAGTAAGGCTTTTCCCCCAATCTGGAGACAGAAAACCTGGCAAAGAGTTGTGTCGGTAACAGCTCCCAAGTGAAGCAATTTGATCGTGGGAGAGAAATGCCTGTATGGGATAAAGTCATTCAGAAATTTTAGGTCAAGGATGGCTTGCCACCCCCCCAAGGCTTTAGGGACAACGAAAAACCAAGAGTAAAACCCACGTCCCCATTGGAGCTTGGGGACTGGTTGAATGGCCCTTATGTCGACTAGGTGTTGAATGGCCAAATCCATGAGGGCCCCTTTTGAACTATCCCACAAAATGGGACAGAACACAAAATTTTCTGGGGGTGACGATAGAAATTCCAATTGTAACCCTGAACTAACTGTGTTGAGCACTCTGGCATCCATCGTTGACTCCTCCCATCTGGAGGCCAAACGACCTCCAATGGGTGGGGAGAACAAGGGATTACTTAGAGTGATGGAAGGAACGACCCCCTCCCCCACGAAATGGCCGTTTACCACAGAAGATTGTTGTGGGCAGTTTACCCACAGAAGATTGTTGTCTGCCAGGTGCTTCTTGGCGTTGGTCTTGACGTTAGGAATACACCCTCTGTAGCTGGGAAAAGCAGGTGGTAGTCTTGGCCCGGAAGGCAGGTGGGAGATACGGGGCTGGGTGATAGTTTTCTTCCCTGAGGAGGAAAGAATCTTCCTTTTATCTCTGGTTTCAATGAGGTATGGCTCTAGCGCCTTGGCGAAAAGCTTGTCGCCTGTGCAGTGGGGGGTGATGCTGACTTCCACTTTTGGCACGACTCCACCTGCAAATTCCAGAGCCACAAGAGCCTTCTCGCTGCCACCGAAGATGCCATGGCTCTGGATGCAAATTTGGTGGAATTGAGGGTGCCGTCTGCAGTAAATTCTGCTGCTGCTATGATTTTGTTGAGGTCCTGGTGAGACCTGAGATCAGATGCCGTGAATCGGTTTTGCAGCTGGTGCAGCCATCAGAGTGATGCCCTTGTAAAAACTGATGCAGTCGTTGAAGTCTGGACAGCCCACGCAGCTGCTTAGTGGTTGTGCTTGAGTCTGTTTGGAGCATTTATCTTAGGCCTTAAGTACATCTTCTGGCTTGGTGGGGGTGCCAGAAGCGAATGAGGCAACGACAGGAGCATCTACAGAAGGCACTGCAAGAGCATTGGCTAGGGAGGGGCCCACACTGTAGAATCATCTGTCATGAAATGAAGGGCAAGGACCTGCGGAAGGGAAAGCACACTGCTCCTTGACCAGGTTGAGAAACAAAAGAGGGGAGGGTAAAACCTCCGTGTGAACTATGGGCTTGAAGAAAAGGGGCTCTCTTTGTCCAGAGGGAACCCCTTGTGGCTCGGGAGCTACTTCCTCGGGTGACAGCTTGGCAGTAACCAGGGCCTTATTTCGGAGTGGTTTTAAACAGGGCAGGTTTGAAGACAGATGCAGAGGAGGGCTGAACTGGGCAAGAGTCTTTCTCCTCTGAGTGGTTAGGATCTCCCCCTCTTCGCGATCTGATCGTGGGGAACCACTGTGCTCAGATGGATTGTCACCGTCATCCTCCTCATAATCCTCCCGTTCTGAATGGGAAGGTTGGACCCTGAGATCCTGGGGAATGTGGAAATCTCTCTGAGGAGGCAAGGAACCTAGAGACTGTGAAGGGACAAGGGCATGAGCCCTTTCTAGGGGCTGCAGAATATGCTGGAAACCTTCAGCCAGACCTTGTCTAATGGCAATAGAGATGTCTTGAATCTCCCTGGCCTGTCAGCAATGGGAGGGTTGGAGGGCTGAAGGCCAGCCCCCATGGGAGTAAAGGTAGCTGACGGTCTGTTTAGGGAGGAGCCCTGAACTCTAGAGTGAAGGGGAGGGGCATAGGCCCAAGAGGCCTGTTAAAAATTAGGCCCTGACCTGCTTAAATCTTGAGGATCTAATTGTTCCTCAAGTCTCTCAGGGGACCACGATGGGGGAGGTCTGGTGGAACCTGAAATTATATCACTTCCCTGGAGGGGCTTCCCTGGGGACCCTGAAATTCTCCTGCCTTGGAAACCTGTTGCAGTTGCCCTCTCATATGCTCTATTGTTTTGTTAAACTTCCTCTCTAAAGCCGCATGTCTGCACTTTTCTGCCTTCAGCTCGGCCTGGGTCATTTTCTTGGGGGCCAGAGCCTTAGCCCTAATTTTAGCAACCACTTCTCTCTGAACAGATTGACAGCGCTGTCTGCATCTTTTCCTTCTGGCCAGTTGGAGGGCCTGTTCCACTGGGGGGAAGTTTGGCCTGAGCCCTATCTTGATCCATGGTAAGTGTAAGCAAAGCACAAGAGGTACTGGAAGCGACCCTCAATATGTGCTGCCCACTGTGAGGGCCTTGTGGAGGACACCAAATTAATTTTTCATGTGGGCCAAAACAGCCATTGGGCCACTTAAAATGGCTGCTCGCCTCATGCGATGGAGGATTTTATCCTCCAAAATGGCAACTGCATATGCCAAGGCCTCCGATAAATGATGTCACTCCCTAGGCTGCAGCGAGCCCCGAGCAAGGAGATTGGCCGAAGAGAGGAGCCCCTGTCAAATAGATCAGCTGGCTGGCGCTGTTATCGCTCTGCCTATCTATAGCGATCACACAAATGGAAGGTATAGGGGAGGTAGCTGAGACGCTTCCCTACTTGCCTTCCCTGCAAACTGGCAACATCGAATCCTCAACGCTGCAGGAGAATGGAACCCTGTTCTCCTGAAGTTGCGGCTACCCGGATCCTTGGGAGCTGCTAAAAGCTGAAATAGCTTCGATCAAATCCACTGAATACTACTAACACTTTCAGAAACACAGCTTGCTGACTTAAAAGAAGCTGAGTCAAAGCTGGGGAGACTCCCAGGGGCTGGCCTTTTATATACAAAAACAGACTCAGCTTAATCACATCATCAGGAGTCTAACCCATCCTGGGCTCTCACTGCAGCATGGAGAATATACATGTGTCAATGGGCATACTGCTTTATAGGACAGTGGTCGCCAACCTGTAGGCCGGGGACCACTGGTGGTCCACGAGAACATTTTGGTAGTCCTCAGAGAAATATCACCCCCAAAGCACCCCCGAAAGCAATTAATCCAGGCTGTGCAGGAACACAAGGCTGCACCGCCCACATGGCCCACAGGAACAGAAGGCTTGCGTCACTTGCATTGCGAACAACACGAGGTAGTGAGGGGAGGTGGAAAAGGGCAGAGGGGGGAACTTTCCCCACATGCACCACGTGCCTCGCCTGGCCACCAGGCTGCTTATTTCTGCTTCTTTCTTTCTTCTTCTTGGCTCCACACAAGGAAAGCAACAAAAGCCTTTCTTTCTGTCCTCCAAACTCCGCCAGAAATGAGTCTTTGGGACCCTGAAAGGCATCCTGCTCTAAGAGGCTACGCCAGTGCAACATGTCTTTATTTTATTTATTTGATTTGTCAATCGCTTACAAGATAATAGGTATAAGTATAAACATAGTTATGAATACATCAAATGGATACATATAAGAAAAATAAAAGAAACAATAGGACAGGGATGGTAGGCATGTTGGTGTGCTTATGCACAACCCCTAAAGACCTCTTAGGAAAGGGGTGAGGTCAATAGTAGATAGTCTAAGTTAAAGTTTTTGGGGTTTGGGGAAGAAACCACAGAGTCAGGTAGAATATTCCACACACTGACTACTCTGTTGCTAAAGTCGTATTTCCTGCAATGAAGTTTGGTGTGGTTAAACTTTGACTTTGTATCTGTCGTGTGCTCTTGTACTGTTATGGTTGAAACTGAAGCATTCATTGACAGGTAGGACATTGCAATGTATGATTTTATATACTATATTTAGATCGGACCGAAGACGGCGTAGTTCTAGGTTTTCTAGGTTTTGAGTCAAAAGTCTCTCTCTCTCCCCCTGAGAATGGAGCTAGAGATGGTAGCCTGTGATTCTAAATAAAGAATGATCGATTGATAGGAAACAGGGTGGGGAATTTTCCTGCAGACTTTTTTGGGGGAGTTTCCCAGGGTCTCTGGTCCGCGGGATTTAAAATTATGAGTTTGGTGGTCCCTGAAGTCCAAAAGGTTGGCGATCTCTGCTATAGGAGGCTTCTATTAAGAATATCTGCTATCGTGCCCCCTCTTGGTAGGTGGAAATGCTTTAGTGTTGGCAGCTTTGTGTGTATTGGTAGGCCTGTAATCAGGCAAGACCTCCCAGGGAATGGGATAGGGAGTAGGCCAGGGCAACAGAAGCTCTGCATATGCTTCTGGACTGGTTGATCAAGCTGGGTAAAATGGGGGCTGTTGCAGCATCCCTGCAGTTGATCATAAGGGCAGATAGACTACCAAGTACCTGAATTTTAATCATGTGACCACAGGAGCTGCAAGGATTGTAACTGCAAGTACAGGTCATAAGTCCCATAGTTCAGCACCATCATACTTTTGAACAATTGCTGAAAGAACAATAGTAAGCAAGGACTACTCGCAACTATTTTCAGGTCAAGATCACAACAGTTGTGTCAACTAAACTTGGGCAAAGCCAGTCCCCGAGGAGCCAAAAATTCAGAAGGATCCTCAAGTTGCAAACCTACACTGTCTACAGGAGCACAACTCGCCCAAACATCAAAGTTAGCACTATCCTGAGATCAACAGACTTCTGAATTAACAGACATTCTTGCTTGTTTTGAGTCTGGCTTTCCAGATGCTAGCATTCTCAAATTTGAGTCAGCTCTTGCATCATATATTTCACTAGATCTAAGGATTATCAGCATATTGAGAATATTTTGCTCTGAACCAAAGGATTAATTAATTAATTGAGCATTAATTTTATTGATTTTAAGAAAGCATTTGACAGTGTCCACCAAGAATCACTCTGGAAATCCTACATTTATATTGTATACCAACAGTGTTTATCTGTTCAAAATGCTGTGTTAAGACAAAAAATGCCCATATGGACTTCTTTGAAATTACTATCAGAGTTAGACAAGGCTGTATTCTATCACTACTCCTTTTCCTCAGGACCCTCGACTATGCTTTGCAATGAACATCACATATCAGAAAAAGCATTTATTATTCTGACCAAGACCATCTTGGCAACCTGGATTTTGCAGATGATATTTTGCAGATGTTATTTGAGGAAGACAATATGAAACTACAAATGACAATTGCCTTAGATGAAGAACCAATCAAAACTGGCCTCAGAATAAGTGCCTAGAAATCAAAGATCATGTATGTGAGTTCCACCGCACAAATACAGAGAATCCCACTCAGATGACAGCAATTTCAGAAAGTAGAAAGACTTACCTATTTGGGTGATGTAATAGCCTGAAACGAAGATGCAGAAACAGATGTTAAGTGCTGCATTGGGAAAGCAACAGCTGTTTTCCAGAGGATGAATAAAATCTGGTCCTCAACATCTATATCACTGAAACTTAAATTCTGTTTGCTTGCCTCTGTAGGAATCCCATTAGCCATTTATACCAGTAAGACCTGGAAGGTGTCAATGAGTATCAACAAGAGACTCTATACCATCTAACAAAAATGCCTTCGCTGAATCCTAAAGATTCACTACTTTGACCATATTGCTAATGAAGAAGTGCTCCTAAAGACTTTCTCCCGCAATTACATAACATTGTCATGTGCAGAAGTTCCAATTTGCAGGTCATATTCTCCGCATGGAGAACAATCAAATGGCAATGAGATGAACACACACATACCCAATACCAAAAAATCAAGAGGACTCCACCCAAAATTCATGGTGATGAATATTCATGGAAACCTTAAAGTCTCTTAACATCATGGTGAAGTATTCACCCCAAACCTAGTTATTTCATATCTTTCATATCTTCCAGAGTTTTAAGTATATCTCCATTTAAAACAATCTTAATTAAAAATAGGAGGCTAGATATTAGATAGCAGTTAGCTATTTCTATAAAGTGATTCTTGAGAAGTGAACTAGTGCTTTTTAACAGATTTCCGGAATCTCCCCTTCTTTCAAACAACTTTTCCTCAAGTAACTCCTTTCCAGTCACTTTGACCAAGTAAATACTATTCACAAATTGTGAAGCTAGAACACAAAGAATTATCTCTTTTTCTTCAAGTTTCATGGGTTCAAAAACTTCTCATGAAATATTACAAGGTATTATATCTATCAGTTCCACAGATTTTGCTATCAAACTTCCATTCCAGAGCAAATGGGAACAATTTTACTCACAAAGTACTCAGGTAATATTCACCATAATTTGTTGTCCTCTTTACCACAAATGTTGCCCATAATTTAGTACTGAGAAAGAGTAAATTCATATTCTAGTTATTTCTGATATGGTAAGTTTGTGATCTGTTAGAGCAGGGGTATCAAACTTGCGGCCTGGATATGTCACATGCTGGCCCCGCACACTCACCCCCAGTTTAGTGAAGGGGGAAAAAGTCCCCAATATGTCACGTGACGACGCCATGATGCCGTGAGTTTGACACCCCTGTGTTATAGGGGATTTTTCTTTCTAATATAGCTTCAATCCACAAAAAATGAGACAAAATGGCAGGAGGAATCCTTTAGGACAATCTTTCTTACTTTAGAGATACTGGATTCTATCTCCCATCATTCTCAATCACTTCTGGAATACTAGCTAATGATGAGTTTACAATACAACACATCTGAAGGGCTCTCAAGTTGAAGAGAAAATGTAGCACAGTGTCAAAGATGAGTCCAGTACAAAATAATATAATAAAGAGATTTTTAAATGTGTAGTAACAAAGTAAAATTAAGGAAGGTAAAAGAGGTTGGTCCCTATCAGTTTTCAATCTCATATGGAGTTCCAAATGTTTTGTTTTATGCAGTTTTCTCCATTTTCAAATCGATAAATTTTGCTCAAAATGAAATCTTCTTCATGGATCTTAGCCATTCAAAACTATTGACTCATTCAGTGAGTTGTTTGAGCTCCAAATGGACAAGGAAAGTGATAAGACTCTTCAAGATAACCAGCTTTATTAGGGCATAGGTTTTTCTACTAAGGGATTCCATGAGTGATTTACTGCACAGATTAACATGGATCTTCCTCATTATTTCAAAGCAGGTAGGCAATATTGGCAGCAATTGCAAGCATTTTTATGATGAATCTAAATTCTGTTATTCCAGCAACTGAGACAATGTAATTTACATTTCTTTTCCTTCAACTTTATTGTTACACCCACTTTATTCAAGTTCTATTAAACATACAATACTAACCCTGCAATCTCCAGATAATACAAGTATCAAATTGAGCATTACAGAACTATTAAACCTGTTGAAATTCACTATGACTCATTCAAAAAAACAAAAGCTCATAGAAAATATTTCTTTGGAGAAATAATAATTTCTATATAATTGTAATTAAATGTAGCTACATTTTCTTACCACTGTTAGCAACAGAATCTTAGTTTTGCAGGAACAAATGCTACAAGGTTGTAATCTCTTAAACTGCACATCTCTCTCTCTCTCTTTTAAATGATGAAGAGATGAGGGACCAAAATGTCATCTCTGGTAATTCAGACGTAGCTAGTTTACCAGACTTAGTTAATTTACCATGGTGTATGCCAAAGATGTATATATCATGTAACTACAGCAAAATGTGGGGGCAGAAATTTTCTTCTGTTACAGAATAGCAATTCTCTGCTACTATTTCTGGTTGTGGTTCAGTAAAATGATACCCAGACATAATGCAGTTCCACTTGACTTTTAAGGATCTTAGATGGAATGTTCTATAGTTTTAAATACTATTTTCCCCCAGGAGGTTTGTCTCACAAAACCATATTAAATTATGATTCATTCCCAATTCAGCATTCACAAAAATTTACATCACTGGAGAGGCCTCTTTGCTTGTTGGTTCTCCATTTGTTGGTCTTTTCTGTTCAGATGAATTTTAATACAAGTTCTCCATGGACCCACAGAATTAGAATGTTGTGAATGTTTAAAGAGGAAAAACCGCTATAAAGCAACACCTGAGTGATAATTCATTGATAATATATCAATAAGGATGAGTTACATTTTGTTCCTTTTAAAGTTTTCTCTGTTTTTTTCTAGCTCAGCCATGACCATAACATACATCAATGTTATTAAACAACTGGAATCAAATCCTAAAAAAGAAACCTGTGATAATTTACAGATAAATAGGTCAACTAACTTTTCAAGGAAATTCATCAAGGGATTCTGCCTAGAAAACTCATCAGATGCTTGCTTTGTTTCAATGAATTTCACTTTACCAAAAATGTTTTCGAAAATGAAGGCTATTGAAAGAAATCTCACTTTGGGATGCCTGTTATCCTACAGCTCAGTTCCTATTCTCAACAATTCTCTCAGATCTAAGAAATTACAAGCAGACAGTAGAGAATATTCAGTTTAGCATTTATAAATGATACAATGCAACTACGATTGGGCTATCTAGCTACCAAAAGCCTGACTGGCATGCATTCCAGATTTGACTTCCTAAAAATAGTGATCAATAAAGATATAAATTATGCTGAATGTGAAAAGCTGTGGCAATGTTATGGATAAACTCTTTTTTAACTGTATTACTTTTATCATCATTCAATTTTGTCTAAGCCCAGAGGTCATGAAGATGTGAAATATATATTTCACCTCAACAGTTTCTTCTATAATAAACTGTGTGTATCTTTATATAGGAAGTGCTATGTGAAAAGGTAACAACAAACAGAAAATAGACATACAGAGAGAGATATTGTACTGGAATTACTATTGGATTCACCTCCTAGATGCCTTCCTTGTGTCCTTGGCAATCCAGTTAAGATCTGACAGTGGTTAAAGATGACAGTGCTTGAGGTAACAGAACAGTGCCATAACAGGATTACAGGAAAATATAAGGAAAGGTATACAGATGTAATGACATTTCAGTAACAGCATCTCTGTTCGGTTGGGTTTCTTCACTTTTCCTTTTAAAAAAATTTTTGCTGGCAAAGAAGTCAATATCACTTGCACCATTCTTTTAAAACTGAATTACCGCCGTAAAGAGTTTACTTTGGACAGAAGAAAATGCTTCAATTATATATTATGTCTCTGTAAAAGAGGTATAAAAGGCTCCACAATTTCTAATGTTATTTAGAACTATTGAGAGAATACAGCAGGTTCAATAGCAGTAGAAATACTTAAATGGTAAAATCAGAAAATATTTGTTCTACTTTTGCTGTTCTAATTTTGACTCTGACTTTTGAGCAATTTTTTCCCAGTATATAAGTGTTCAAAATGATGGACAATGCCAACATATAAGTTATTTATATCCACTGAAACAGTTATAAACTGTAGAAATTGCTAAAAGAACAGAACAGAAATACCTTTCCAAACACCTTCCCACACAAAAACTTCAAAAACATATGTAAGAACTGGAAAATAAAATTAGGAAAATGAGCAAACATTAAAACCCCTTAAAAGGTTATCAAAAATTATACCAAGATGTTTGTCACAATTTCAAAGAAAAAGAATTCCACAGTGTCTTAATCATATTTCTATTCATGGCAAACAATTCCATTCAAGATGAACCAATGGAACCATAGGAACGTCTACTGGATTACTGTGAAGACTACTTAGGACATCTGTCACTCAAATCTCCAAGCCAGGGCTGTCAAACTCATGGTCCAAGGGTCGGATCCGTCACGTGCTAACTACAACCACAACCACAAGCAGTTTAGCAAAGGAGAAACACTTGCAATACACCACGTGATGCTGCTGTGACCATGTGTGATGCCACTGCTCTAAGCTGATCTCTGGCTATGAAGGACCAATGGAATTGGGCTGTCTACCTTGCTTATTTGAAAACAATGTCAGCCTCTTGGTCCTAAGGAATAAAACAGCATTCTCAGAATAGTAAGCATGGCCAATTAGGAAGTAATATGTAGTTAAATCCAAGCAATAGCAAAATAATTATTTTAGCGTAAGCATGATCCCACCTGCACTTAAGGAGGTGGTGGTTCTTTGCCTCCTCGAGAAGCTATTACTGGACCCAAGAACACTGGCTAATTTTTTACCTTGTCTCCAATCTTTATTTTTTAGGCAGATGGTAGAAAGGGATTATGTGCATACTTCTTAAAAAAGCTCTCCTCTGCCATAGCGGAACACCTAAGCATTATATATGAGATATCATTCAGAACCAGCTCCTTTCCAAACCTCTGGTCCTTAGCTACAATTATCCCTATCTTCAAAAAAGGTGACCCCAGCCTGGTTGAAAACTACAGACCAATCTCACTGTGTTGTGTCACGTGCAAAGTCATGGAATCAATCATTAACCAATTCATCACTCTCCACTTACAGTCAAACAAACTACTCTCCAAAAAACAATTTGGTTTCAGGAAAAAATTGTCCTGCAATCTACAACTCCTACACTGCAAAAACATACTCTACTTGACCAAGGTAAAGCTATAGATGCAATTTACATAGACTTCTGCAAAGCCTTTGATTCAGTGGTACACAACAAACTACTATTAAAACTAAACTCTTACGGCATTTCCAGATCCCTCCATAAGTGGATTACTGTGTTCCTGTCAAACAGGCAACAAATAGTAAAAATAGGGAACACTATATCAAACCCTGCTCCAGTTAACAGTGGTGTCCCCCAAGGCAGCGTTCTAAGACCCACACTCTTTATACTGTATATAAATGACCTTTGCGATCACCTTATAAGCAACTGAGTCCTCTTTGCAGATGACATAAAACTATTCAACACCACTGACAATGCTACTATCCTTCAAAGCGACCTTGATTATGTGTCTGAATGGTCAAACATCTAGCAACTCTAAATCTCAACCAACAAATGCTCTGTCCTACACATTGGTAAAAAAAAAATCAGTACACCAAATGCAAACTAGGCGGATATGACCTCATTGATGATCCTCACTCTGTCAAGGACCTTGGAGTTTTCATATCAAATGACCTAAGTGCCGGAGCTCATCTTAACAGCATTGCCAAAAAGGCATTAAGAGTTGTAAATCTAATCTTACGAAGTTTCTCCTCCAGAAATATCGAATTGCTAACTAGAGCATACAAAACTTTTGCCAGACCAATACTCGAATACAGCTCATCAGTCTGGAATCTGCACTGCATATCAGACATTAATACAATCGAGCAAGCCCAGAAGTATTTCACGAGAAGAGTACTACACTCCTCTGCTCACAACAAAATACCCTTTATCACCAGGCTTGAGATTTTGGGCTTGGACAACCTTGAACTACGCCATCTATGGTTAGACTTAAGCTTAGACACAAAATTATCCACTACGATGGCCTTCCATGACTACTTCAGCTTCAACCACAACAATACAAGAGCACACAACAGATACAAACTCAATGTAAACCGCTTCAAACTTGATTGCAGAAAGTACAACTTCAGCAACAGAGTGGTCAATGCCTGGAATGCACTACCTGACTCTGTTGTTACATCCGCTAACCCCCCACTCCTTTAACCTCAAACTAAACACTATTGACCTCACCCCATTCCTAAGAGGCCTGTAAGAGGTGTGCATAAGTGCACCATCGTGCCTACCATCCCTGTCCTAATGTCCCCATTTATTCATACCTATTTCCTATATTCTTACTCATGTTTATTATCATGTAAGCGATTGACAAATCAAATAAATAAATAAATAAAATAAAATAAAAATAAATACTGAGATGGCAAATGTCCATAGAGGTTCTCAGTCATCCAGGTCAAGGTTATCCCAAAGGTGCTTTTTCAAGAAACAACTGGACTTTCTGGCTTTTCTTTGAAGATGTTTTGCATCTCAACAAAGAAGCTTCTTCAGCTCTGAATTAGCTCAGAGCTAAAGACATCATCCTCAAATGTGATCAATGCCATCTCAGTACCAAAGAGGCATTTTCAAGAGACAACTGGGCTTTCTGGTTTTCCTTCTAATCAAAGAAGCTTCTTCAGCTCTGAATTAGCTCAGAGCTAAAGAAGCTTCTTGGATTAGAAGGAAAACCAGAAAGCCCAGTTGTCTCTTGAAAATGCCTCTTTGGTACTGAGATGGCATTGATCACATTTGAGGATGATGTCTGGTGGGATCAGGATCATAGTGTTATATTCATCCTAGTGAATATAGTGTTATATTAATCACTTGGTGGTCTCCAATGCCATCAATCATGGAATTTTTCTGGACTAGTACACAGGTTGGGGGAAGAAGGCACAGTGTTCTGGTAGTTCTCTTTTTTGCTCTGGGGTTTATTCTGTATGCTATTAGTGGAAGAGTAAATTTAAGCCTTAACCCTTTGTTTTGTAGGGGTCTTGTGGGCTCTACTCTCTTCCTACTCCCATTTAAAATTTACAGGAAGCAGCTATGTCAGCTCATCTGTCAACACAAGGTTGGCTATATCAGTAGGCTATATAATCATCATTACTGATAGTACCCAATTACAGATCTCTCCAGCCAATCAAATGATGTTGTGAAAGTTCTTTCTTAATATGTGGAGGCTGTGGAGACCTGGATAGGGAAAAACAGGTTTAGACTCAATCTTAATATAATTAGAATACCTAATTTGTGTATGTAAATTTATTTGGAGACCTGAAATTACAGAGGAAGAAGTAAGGACAACTACAAGTCAGAGAAGGAACACTACAGATACGATACTTTAGTTCACTGAAAGTGTGAGAAAGAGATACATAGTAATTCTTCTTACACCAGGTATAAATTAATTTGGAGAACTGCATTGGCAAACTTGAAAGATTCTGAAGGGCTGCAGGTTTTATCTCTCACCACCAGAAGATGTGAAGACTTATATATGACTTGAAAACTGATTTTCTATCTTTAGTAGTCCACTGTATTTTATATTTATTTGTGCTAGTTTAATAAAAGCCCTAGTTTACTTGGCATATAAATTAGATAATTCTTTTTTATGGCAGCATATGCAGCCTATCTTTAAGAAAGGACAGGATAAATATTTGACTACATATATACTTCAAACACACTTCAATTATCACAGGAAAATTTGGTGAGAGTTGCATGCTGCCACAGTATTCCACATCTCCTGCACATATTCATATTCAACAAGTTTCCTTCCTTCATATCAGTATGCTTTGCTAGTAATATCATAGTTGCCCTTGGCTTTGACGTAAAGAGTTTCTTTTTAGTCTGCTTCCCCCAAAAGTTTTGTTACTAGCCAAATGATCAAATATAAACAAAAGCTTGTTTGACTAGTACTCTTAGTTTCTAGTATTATATTTTAACATAAATTTTATCCAACATCCCTAAGTTTGTTTGCAGACATTTTATTACACAACAAAGTAATGTCTTCAGTGTGAATGAATGTGACGTTATAATACTGCTTGTTTATAAATACTAGCCTGCCCTGCCAGTTTATTCTGACAAAAAGTGTCACCATTGGGCAGAAGTTAGATTTCATTTGATTGTTTCAAATCACTGGCCCAAGTGCCATCAATCTATTTATTTTTCCCTTAATTTCTTTCTCCACAGATGTAGGGATACATCATGACCAAAGAATGATTTAAGTTATTTTGCTGCACATTGCAAAAAACTATTAGCTGAGTCTTATGGCCCTTCCAACTCTACAATTCTATATTCTTGAAATCCTAAGTAGTAAATGAGATTCTATATTTTTAGAAGCCAGGATTATGACAGCAAAAACCAGAAGATCCTCCAGACAAATTTATACAGAATATGACCAGTTTTTTGCTTCAGTTATGTTTCTTTACTTTCTCTGAGAGGGAAGTTTTCCTTTTTGCTGTTCTTATTACAAAACAGGAATTCTTTTAAAAAATTGACCCTTGCTAATCATTAGAGTTATACTAGAAGACTACAATCAAGTACTAGAGTCACTGCCCAATGGAAATACAAATCCCAGTAAAATGTTCTAAAATGGTAAACTTTTCTTCATGCTTAAGAACATTCTTATATACAAGATGAAAACATTTTGAACCTCAGTAGAAGTTGTTATGCCATGTTTGTATGAAGGGACACTGTGAATCAAATCTGGGCCAATGCAAGATCTGACTTTATGTACTTGCACTGTAATGCTGCACATAAAGATATAATTTGTAATATCACACAGGTTTCATCGTTTACCTGTCTTTGTTGCCTTCCTGAGGGAGACCTGCTATATGTGAAGGGGAGTTCAGAGAAGAAGAAAAGAACTGTATGTAGATGCCAAATAAATACAAGTTTGACAGATGCAAGAGGTTTAAAGCCAAGTTTCATTTGGCTTTAAAAAGCCTTGTGTCAATTTCTTTCTGGCAAAGCAGTTTTGGAAGGGAAAATGGTTTTCTCCCAGAACTCCCTTTCCAATCCACTCTAAGGTTACAGATTCATGTTTCCATCATATTTCCAGAAAACAAGTCAAACTGCATGAAATGCATGCATATATAATTTATTATTCATCAAACCAAATACAACCTTCTAGAAGTTAAGTATGGTAAGACCACAAACATAGTTGTCTAAGACAGCAAATAATAAAATTCCTATCAGGCTGAAATGTATGTTTCCTAGGTGTTCCTGTGTAAAGATCTAATGTAGAATTTAATTTTTTTCATTTCAGGCAAATCAGATGTTCAAATATCTGTGGATCATTTTTTATTTTTTTATTATTGCATTTTCTTTTTATTTAATAATAATAACAATAACAACAATGATCAGATGTGTTCACCATGTAATCATGCCAAGTATTCATGTCATCCTCTTTTACAGTTGCTTTTCAAGCTTGCCAGCACATTATGGCAATGAATTCACAAACAGATTATGCACTGAAACATGTTAACTGCTTGTATTTATTAAGATGTGTTTCTTTTCTTGTTATCCAAAAGTGTTCAGAACAAATTCTAACATGGTATTTGTAGATATTTACCAAGACATTATATAGGCACTATATAAAGACATTATATATTTTATATAACTATGTTTTATCTATCTTTTCATATGGAATTAAGCCATGCAATTAAAAAAAACCTTGAAATGATACAGGCATCAACATCAAATATAATTGGGAAGGATGGAAATCATTAAAATTAAAAAAAAACCTCATTTGTATTGTGAGCCAGACAAAAACATAGTTTATTACAAACATGTTTTTTCTTACTGAATTAAATGACTATAAAATACAATTCTAACTCCAAAAAATGGGAAATTGCTGTAATATTCATTTGAGTTGCTGTACTATTCATTTACTGCACTAATAATATTAATTAATTCAGATGTTTAGTGGCTTTTCAGTAAGAATGTTATTGTTTTGGATGATTATGTGGTTTTTAAATTTTTAGATTATTTGCAGCTCACTAAGTAATACTATTAGTGACCTATGGCAAGTTGAAGAAATAGCTTTCTTTTCTAAGAAGGAACAGTTAACAGTGGATCCAACGGCTCACAATGGATGTGCAAATATTTGTGCAATGTGAAAACTGTATGTTTTCATGCGACACAAAACACTAAACTTTCCAAGGTTTATTACAGAACTATAGTCTTGTAAAAAGCAAAACATAGGTTTTTTGAGGAAAAATAATGTGAGATGTGATAATAATTTGTATAAAAATTATATTCATTTACATTGTGATACTGTATACATAGGACTCTGCAGGAAAAACACTATCTAAGGGAAAAGGTTGGTTTTTCTCTCTTAGGGACCTTTTAGTCTACATTTTAACAAAAGTGGAAGAAAAAAAGAAGGGAGAGATAAATTTAGGCAAATGCAGACTCTTTTCATGTAATGTTTAACTTCATGCCTATTATTTCAAGGACAAAGCTACTGGAAAGAGGAGAGCAGCAAATAAAATAAACACTATCCAGGGGAATTTTTAAGATTTTTATTTCAAAAGCTGACCATAAAGTACATGGTATTCCATTCAAAAGGGGCAACACACTGCAAACATGTCCTGCTTTGCACTTACTTTGCACTCCAGCACACACAGGCAACAGATTAAAAACACAAATCAGTACCTGAGAGCTAGGCAAAGAAGATAACCCATTTTTCCCTAGATTCACAAATTGTTTGCAGGCAATGTCATAATAGGTTCACAATGGGATGAATCAGTTGCCCCCTTAGACCCAATCCATCAAAATAAAGCACTGATAATCCTTGATTTCTATACTTTATGTTCTTTAATGACAATCTGAAATTATGATGACTTTGAAAAGGATGCTTTATGGCCTGTAAACCACTTCCATCCATTGCAAAATACTGCATCTACAGAATCACATGATAATGATCTATGTGCTTGGCAACCTGCTTGCACTTAAGCCGATTGTCAAGTACCCCATGATCGCCAATTTGCAATCTTCTCTGACAGCTTCCCCCAAAAGTCAATGGGGAAGCTGGCAGGGAAAGCTGGAAGCTTCCTACTGAGAACACTCATCTCTGGCGGCGGCTGAAAGAGCTACCAATTAAAGGGGGCTTAACTCATTCAACAGGATGCAGAAACAGAGCTAGGGATTTCAATCCCACTCCTTAACTCCATCAAAGATGTTCTCTTCCATGCATGAATGGGAGTTGAACTCTTTCAGCAGAGAGCTATTTCAACCACCTCCCAGAAATAATAGGGAGCCAAAATCCAAGTAGAGAGGCAACATGATAAAGACCATAGAGTGGCTCAGGTGGGTGAGGAGGTCCTGGGAGGCCATTGCAAATGACCCTGAGTATATCTTGCTCAGGGGCTGAAAATTCAGCATCAATTTCAACAAAGGGGATTTTTGTCTCCTGAACAGAGCCTCCCAAGGTTTCCCCATCCTTCTGAGCCACCCTACTCAACTTATCTGGGACTCCAATGACTGATGCGATTGCTTAACAATCACAATTGTGAGTGCCATGATTGCAATTCTTGAGTGAAGTAGCTATATGGGTATCTCACTCAACGACCCCTTCACTCAATTATCAAGATTCCAGTCCCAACTGAGGTTGTAAGTCAAGCACCAAGTCAAACATTTTCAAACACTACAACTTCAGGATGTCAGCCAGAAGTAAGGGAAGAAAATAATGACTGCTTATTTATTTTATTTATTTATTTTATTTATTTATTTTTGTCAATTGCTTACAAGATAATAGGTATAAGTAAAAACATAGTTATGAATACATGGATACATATACGAAAAATAAAAAACTAAAAGAAACAATAGGACAGGGATGGTAGGCATCAGATTAGCCATTTAAACTATGATCAGCATGTTGATCAAAATTGCCCTAAATTTCCTAATTGCAAGTAATATTTGTGTCATATTAGCACAATGTCAATCTACAATTTACTGTTCTCTGCTATCAGAAATCATTCAATCCAAATAAAGTTTTGTCACACTTGTTAAAATGAATAGATGGAACAACTTTTTAAAACTTTATTTATAGTAATGTCTTTAAAGTCTATGGTGCTTTTCAAAACATGTTGACAAAAATGTATTTCACCATCAGCAAAAATAGTAAAATCAACACCAGGAAAGGTCTCTGAGGAAATAATTCTATGTTGCAATTCTCTACTTCCTATCTATCTCACTTCTGAAGAAAGTGAAAAACAACAAAGAAGAAAGAAAAAAATATATCATTTTTAACAGTAAATAGTTACAAGTCTATATATAGTTATTTAATTCCATTATGGTATGTATGTATGTACGTACGTACATACATACATACATACATACATACATACATATATATAAATCTCCTATACGTTCATATAACTAGCATTTTTAACCTACCATTTGTATAAATGAATCCCATATTTCATTATATTTACGTATACAAAGATTAGTCTATAGGCAATTCTCTCATAGATGGCAAGTCAATCAAGTACTCAATCTATTGAGTGAAACAAACCATACATTTATATTTGATATATTGAAATAGTTCAAAATACAACAGCCTTGAAAGTTATTTACAACCTGTCCTTGCACTTATGCCCACTCAACCACCCCCATATAGTCACAACTGCAAGTCAATCACTTGTCAACCAGGTTGCATTTAAGCCTGCTCGCAGCATCCTGCAGTCACCTGACCATGATTTGTGATCTTCCCAGCTGGTTTCTGACAAAAAATGTCAATTAGGAAAGTGAGATTAGTTACTATGTGATTTGCTTAACAAATGTATTAACAATGGTGATGAAATCAGGTCCAATTATGTAATGACTCGCTTTACAGCCGCACCAATTAACAATAGAAATTTTGGTCCCCTTGTAGTCGTAACTCAAGGACAAACTTTGTGTTTTTTCTTTTCTTGACAATGTATTTTTTTACATTTTATTTACTTTTTTCTATTTTATCACTATTTTAAGAGTAATACAGAATAATTTAAAAACCTATCTGAAATGAGCAAGACTTGAGGCAGGTCTCAAATGCATATTTTAATAAATTGCTAAGAATTTCAAAAGGAGACAGTTTCAGCTGTCCTATTGCTAATCATAAGAGGGGAATAAGGTTTTTTAATTAAACCAGATCAGAAACCTCCAAAGATTATGCTGCTATATAGCTCTTATATATACACGCATTGTAATTTTGTATTACTTTATTGTTACAAAGCCAACTAAGTGCATACAGATCTTTAATTCTTGAAAAGGGATCCATGGGAGCTGGTTTGGGGACCTGCTTTTGGTTGAAGTTCAGGTATCACCTCAAGTCCAAATGTTTTCTCTCTCTTTGTTTCACAATCTATAGCATGGCTGTCAAACTTGATTGTGCCATGTGCCAGTTCATGACATATCATGACGTTTTTTGCCTTTGCAGAGCCAGGGTAGGCATGGCCTGTGTGTGATGTATCCAGCCCACAAGTCGCCAGTTTGACAGACCTGCTCTATATCATGAAAGACATACAACTGCATTCCATCTAAAATTCCTTGGTCCAAACTTGCCAATAGCAGATCAGTAATGGTCACTGATTTATTACAGGGGGAGCTTTATTTTTATATTCCTCTCCTGCTTTTTAGAGACATAGAAAACCAAATGTTAACCAAAAAAGGGCTGGTCATCAAAAATGTATACACCTCACAAAACTTCAACTTCCATGGCTACATATATAAATTGATTGTTTGGTTGAATTCTACGTAATTCTAATTGAAGACACCCACCTCCAAGGCAAAACTCTCATATTGTACAGTTTTGAGTATTCAATCCAATTTTCAAGCAACAATTCCAGCTGCCCCTATCCAACCACAGAATTTCACAATTCTTGCAGAACCAGAAAATACTGAGGAAGCTGTAGATATAAAGAAATGTCTCTTTGACTTGTCCCCCATGTAATGCACCCTGGTCTGGATATCAGAAGACATGACCAAAAGAAAACATTCAAACTAGTTGATGTATTCTAATACAACTCCATGATTTGAAACTGAAACAGACAGTACTAGAACAATATCAGAGCAGAATTATAAGCAGCTGCATACCCAATGTGAACACCAAATGCTGTATATTACATTGTGCCATCTTAGAAGCTGAATGCATAGTATCAAGGATAACATGCCAACAGAAGAGGATATCTGTAGCTCAGGATTCAATTGTGGAGTTCTAGATGCTCTCTGGGCTTCGTTGTTGAATTGCTATTACCACATATTTATATTATAACAAGTCTTGGAAAAATGAATCTAGCGTGGCAAAGAATTCATCTTACTATTGATTTGACCTTGCATCTGCCTATGACAATATATGCTCTTTGGAAAACACTTGCTGTTGAGGGAATACCAAGTAGGACCATCCTATAGTGTACTTCTGATGCAGGTTTCCATCAAAGATGAATTAGAGAGTCTCCCAATCTACACAGGGATACTCCAGGGTGGTCCTATTTCCATTGTTATTCAATACTGCAATAGATGATTTCATGAGAAAAGTATTTACAATCAAGGAACTGAATTGGCCAGGAATAGTTTATCACTGACTTCATGTATGAGGATGCCATTACAATCTTTATCAGTGACAAAGTGATTACTAATATATTCTGTGCCATCTGGATGCAGCACAGCATTTCAATAGGTTTGTAGTGGGGAAAATGAAAGTACTCCTCTGATGGTTCACCATTAGTCATACAGCTAAGAAGAATATAATTAGAATAAGTACACAGAATTCAAATACTTTGGCTCCATAACATAAGAAAAGAAGACTTCTTCAATAGCTAAAATGAAAAACTAATGATGCCATTGCAGTTGATTTTACTCCACTCAACATGCTTGTGGAGAAAGCCTATGAGCCAATATGTGACTATTCTGTGGATATTGGCAGTGCCACTATATGGAGTCAAAGTACCAACCTTGTATAACCAGAAACTAAAAACTGGAAACCATCCAATTGCATTGCCTCCATAAGTTCCTTGGTATCACATTGATGCACCACATAAGAATTGAAGTAATTTGTCAACAATGTTGCAAACAGCCAATAATAATCAACAAAATTTAAAAGTAGACACTGAGATGATTTCTGCACATGTTTTCAGAACAAATCCAATTTGCTATTTATTAAAGCTGTTCTCAATATGAACCCATGGAAGCAAAGTTCAAACCAAAACTGATCCCACCCATTATAAGTTAGATTTGAAGTTAAAAATCAAAGCAGGCAAACAAGGCAACATATCAAACACCGAAGACCCTGTACACCCACAGCACATCAGAATATTGGTTGCAAAACTCTACTCAGCAAATTGTTCATAAGAAAGGTCAAATTCAAGCTCTGCTTTTCATAGAAATATAAAATATTGGAAAGGGTCAGATAGGTCATCTAATCCAACCATTTGTTTAACGCAGGATCTACTAGACCAGAGATCCCCAACCGGTGGTCCATGAGAAAATTTTGGTGGTCCGTGGCGCACCCGGGTGGAGGAGCTGCTCCGGGATGACCAATGTGCCAGTCCTGTGACTAGAGCTCTGGATTATGGGACCAGCCAAGCAGATCATGGTGGGGCTGGAAATCTCTGCTGTAGAGGGAGGAATGTGAACTTGCAACTGTGCAGAAAGTGCAGGGTACAAGGAGCAGTGCAGCCCTTGCTGGAAGGAATGAGGTAATGGTGCTGTTGCAGGAAGACAGAGTGGGGATGGCGGTACAGGGGCCCCAGAACAACAGCTGTCGGCAGCCCGCTGCTCTTTCTTCCCCCTGCTGTGGCTTCCTGTTGGCTGAACCATCCACTGGCTTGCCCTGCCTCTTACCGTCCCCTCCCACTCACACATTAACTGGCCTGAGAAGGAAAGAGCCGGGGAGGGGGGTGGAGGTTCACTCCATACGCCTGCTGTTCCAGAGCAGGAGCGAAGCTTTATCTCATGCTGGGTCTCATGGGTTTCTTCCAGCCCTTGTCGGTGCTGCATGATTGGGAGACATGCGACTTCCTTGCTGTCCCAAAACACTGGCTGGCTCAGTTGAGAGAGATATGAGAGAGGGGAGGGAGGGAGATGGGAGATTGAGAGATGAGAGAGATAGGAGAGAGCAGAGATGAGAGAGAGATGAGAGAGAAAGATGGGAGAGAGACATAGATGAGAGAGGAGAGAGAGGAGAGAGATACAGAGAGAGATGGGAGAGAGATGTGAGAGAGAGAGAGAGAGGAGGGAGAGAGAGACAGAGAGAGAGAAAGAGAGAGAGAGGAAGAGACTGAGACTGAAACTCAGAGAGAGATCCCAGTGGTGTGTTTTCTGTGGGAAATGGGTCCAAATAGCTGTCCAAATGGGACAGATGCTGAAGTAGGGTCTCGGGACCTCTCAGAGCACCACCCACAGAACTTCCTCCAAGTGGCATTGTAAAGCCTATTGGTTGACAGTATATGAGAAGCCTGGATGGTCTCTATGACCTTATCAGAGAGGTTGGAATCTCTCAACGATTGCCACTCAACCGCCATGCGGTCAGTTGAAACCCTGGGGTTCCAGATGTAGGAGGGCCCCCAGGCTGAGAGAAATCCTGTTGGCTGGGATTCTCCATGGTCTCTGAGTTGACAGGTTCACCAGGTCCATGAACCAGGGTCTCCTGGGCCAATGTGGTGCCAGCTGACCAGAGTAGAAGAGCGGGTCCCCGCTCTCTCGGCAAGTGCAGCTCTACTGGGTCCCCATGAGCTTTGCTGATGTTATCTTGTTCACTTTTTCCTTTTTTGTAGCTAAGAAGATCACTATACTTTTAGCTCCAGAGACAATAGCTCTTACTGTTAAAAGAGCTGAGTCAAAAAGCTGGGGCTCTCAGCAGAGGATACTTTTTTATAGTGGCAGACTCAGCTCTAGGACATCAGAGGGTAGAGTCATATCCCAATGCTCGATGTAGAGTGGTGGAGAACAGATGATTCACTGTGTAAGAAATCATTTGAAAACTCTTCTATTTCTTAAGCAACAATGACTTTCTTCCTACCAAGTTGATGTACAAACAAAAGGTCATATAAATATTTAGTGCAGAAAACACAATAACCCCCCCCCCCACACCAAAGTCAGGTAATTCAACCACTAGGCAATGTTGCTATTGTTCTGACCAAGGCTTCCTGAGACAGTAACAATCACACACTGTTCCCAAAACCTTGTTTTTATTTCAATGGCTGTGAATTATATGCATTCACAGACTGTAATGAGTCCCAAACAGTTGATGAATAGTCCAACAGAAGCCTGCCACAGTTTTTCAAGATAAGGCTGATAAGCACCCACCTTTATCTTCCTTGAAAAGCTGCCAATGATTAAATTGCCAATTGGCTGTACACGGCCAAATGGAGCACAAAGTCAACATGGAGCTTCATATTTTAAAGAGACCAGAACACACCGTTGCTTCCTGCAAAGGCTTGTGTCCCTTTGCCCCTCCTTTATGTCTTATGGGAGGGCCCAATCATCTCCAAGCCTTACTCCTGAGTCGCCCCTTTTTTAACTGTTCGTGCCTTCTAGCAGCTCTGTGCAAGCGTGCACTGGGAACATACTCCCTCCTCTGCCTCACTGATGTCAGATTCTGAAGACTCCCGAGTCAGCACATATCTCTGTGTCAGATGCAGATCCCTCATCCCAGCCCTCCAGGACTGGCTCATGGTTCTCCCCACTGTTTGACTCTGCTGCTAGCTCCACAGGCCACCAGCGGACCATAACAACTATTTTCTTTCCAGCAGTGAAAGAGAGAGAGTTGGATTCTGCTCTTAATCTCCCTCTTATTCTTTTATTATACCTGGATAAACTCCTGAGATATGCCACTTCTGAAAACAGGATCTGTACTTAATTTGCCTGCCCTGAAGTATCATTTTTATTTATTTATTTTATTTATTTTGTCAAGTGATTATAAGATAACAGGTATAAGTATAAACAGTTATGAATACATGAAAAGGATACATTTAAGAAAAATCAAGAAACAATGGGACAGGGATGGTAGGCACATTGGTGCGCTTATGCACGCCCCCTACAGACCTCTTAGGAAAAGGATAAGGTCAACAGTAGACAGTCTAAGGTTACAGTTTTTGGGGTTTGGAGAAGAAACCACAGAGTCAGGTAGAATATTCCAGACATTGACCACTCTGTTGCTGAAGTCGTATTCCCTGCAATCAAGTTTGGTGCGGTTTACCCTTGAGTTTGTATATATTGTGTGCTCTTGTATTGTTATGATTGAAGCTGAAGTATTCATTGACAAGTATTCATAGGACATTGCAACATATAATTTTATATACCACACTTAGATCGGACTGAAGGCAGCATAGTTTTAGGTTTTCTAGGTCTACAATCTCAAGTCTGGTGGCATAAGGCATTCTGCAATGATTAGAGGAGTGGAGAACTCTTCTTTTGAAATATTTCTGGACTTTCTCAATTGTATTAATATCAGATACATAATGCCGGTTCATACTGATGAGCTTTATTCAAGTATTGGTCTAGCAAATGTTTTGTATGCTCTAGTTGATAGTGTGATATTACCAGAGAAAAAGCTATGTAGGATTAGGTTAACAACGAATGCCTTTTTGGCTATGTAGTTACAGTGGGCTCTAGCACTTAGATCATTAGAGATGAATATTCCAAGGTCCTTGACAGAGTTTGGATCATCAACAAGGTCTTGACTATTCAGCTTGTATTTTATTTTCTGGTTGTTGTTTTTGCCAACATGTAAGACAGAACATTTGTTTGTTGCGATTTGAAGTTGCCATTTGTTTGACCATTCTGATATATAGTCGAGGTCTTTTTGAAAGATAGCAGTATTGTCGGTGGCGTTGAATAGCTTTACATCATCAGCGAAGAGAATACAGTTGCTCTTAATATGATCACAGAGGTCATTTATGTAGAGTATGAAGAGAGTTGATCCTAGAACACTGCCTTGGGGGACACCACTGTTGACAGGTACAGAATTTGATAGGAGACTTCCAATTCTGACCATTTGTTGCCTGTTTGACAGGAATGCTTCTATCCAGTTATGAAGGCGTCCAGAGATACCATAAGACTTCAGTTTTAGGAGTAGTTTGTCATGTACCACTGAATCAAAGGCTTTACAGAAGTCTATGTAAATTGCATCTATTGCTTTGTCCTGATCGAGTTGTGTAGTCCATATGTTTTTGCAGTGTAAGAGTTGCAGATACAGGATAGTTTTTTTCCTGAAACCAAATTGTTTATTAGAGAGTAGGTTGTTTGTCTCTAAGCGGAGGATAATGGATTGGTTAATAATTGATTCCATGACTTTATAGGTGACGCAGCAGAAAGAGATTGGTCTGTAATTTTCAACTAGGCTAGGGTCTCCCTTTTTGAAGATGGGGATGACCGTGGCTAGTGGGATGGACCTTGAGTCTTTTAGTTTGTTGTTTACAAAATTGTAGAAAGCGTGGATGGAATAAGTGCATAGAAGGTTTCCTCTTGTTTAATGTGATAATTGGTGCATTCAGTCTTTATCTGGTGGCATAAATTTTTGTATCGGCTTTTTAAGTTGGCAACATGACCAGATTTGTTTCTTCTCCAAAGTGATTTCTTTTTGGATTGAAGCTTCCTTATTGTTATGTGTAATTTGTTTTTTTCTGGTTTTGGGAGTTGTTATTGGTACATATAGTTTGATGACTCTTTTGACTTAAAGTAAAAATATGTTGTAATGATCTTCAACAGTATTGCATCCAGTGAATAGAAGTTGCCAATCAAGAGATGAGAGATCATTGTCTATAAGATCATAGTTGCCTTTTTTGAAGTTATAATTGGGGATCCTGTCTTTATGATGATTTTTGTATGGATGTATGTTGAGACAAAAGTCAATCATGTTGTGGTCACTGTTGGAAAAGGGTTTTTTAATTTGTATTCCATAAATTGAATTCAAACTATTACAGAAGATGAGATTGAGGCAGTTGTTAAGTCTAGTAATGTTGGTTGCTAGTTGTTCCAGTCCCAGATTTGTTACAGCATGGTAGAAATTTGCATATATGGGTTCAGTTTTACATTCATTTAGGGTCCAGTTAATATGAGGTAGATTGAAGTCACCAAGAAAGATAAAAGCATGTGGGCAGGATGTTGCCCATGTTAGTAGTGAATTTAATTTGTTTACATGTTCCATGTCATAATAACAAGAATCTGTAACATAACAAGAATCGAAATGTGATATTTAATGACAGTTCAGAGACAATGGTCTCAGGAAGAGCAAGCTCCTGGCTAACTTGGATGTTTTTTAGATGTAGGGACTTTTCATAGAAGATAGCAACACCACCTCCTGTACGGATTTCACGATCTGATAGGTAAACATGATAGTCTCTTACTGTGGTAATGGTGTCAGGGAGAGATGCATTGAGCCATGTTTCACAGACAAATATGATGTTGAATTTAGCTGTATTTAGTTAGAGGAGAAATTCAGGTATTTTATTTACAAGGCTTCTTGCATTGGGTAGTTTGCATTTAAGCCCAGTTGTAGTTGGAATTGAGGTAGTTAGGGACATGCGTGCCTAGTTTTGAGTGATGGTGGGTTGGATGAGGTAGGGTTGGATGTGGAGTTGTGGGTTGTGTGACTTATTTTTGATACAATCAGTAGTCAATGTACAGGTCCTTCTCTCCATTGTCTAGACGTCTTTTGAGTTCTGTGCAGAGTTCACGGAAGCAGATTCTTTGCAGTATGGATACGTCTGGTCTTGAGCAAAGTTTTTTTATGGTTGGGATTGGTTTTTGCAATGGCATTTATTGTATGAATGAATATACATTTGCTGGACTCATTTTTGCAAACAACTCTACAAAATCTTGGGGCCACCGAGCCATCCTTGTATTTGAACTCAGGGCCATCTCTGGTTATTTCAATGACATCTCCAGGAGAGATGTTTGTTGTATTTGAGTTGCTAATGATATTGCAAACTTTGGTGGTGTCGTCTGATTCGTTGGTGTCTTCAAGACCAAATAAGATGGCATTTGGACATTTCTGATCACATTCCATGTCTCTGATGAGTAAGGGGATATCATTTGTGGAATTATTTGATGGAATAGTAATTATTTGTGGCTGTGGTTTGGTGGTTATTTTTGGTTGTAGTTGTGATTGCAGTTGAGGTAGTATTTGTGGTAGTGGTTGTTGAGTTGGGATTTGATTTTGAGCTGATAGGTATCTGCTTATTTGTGCGGTATTTTTTTTTTCTAATGAGTAAATGAGTGATTCTATGCTATCAACTCTGTCAGGCAGGGTACTTAGTTTGTTTAGCTTAGGAAAACATGATGAACATAGACAAGGGAATGTATCAGATGCTTTTAGGAGATCAGCTGTGTTTTGTTTAAGTTTAAGCAGGCAAGGTGGTCTTGATTGTCACATAGGTAGCGTTTGATGTTATTTTCGCTTTCATTGATGGTTTTAAGACATCTGAAGCATGTGCAGGAGTCTGGGAGGTCATTGGTAGAGATATTATTCTTTTGCTGTTGTTTGGTAGTGGAGGATTTGGAGTTTTTGGCTGGCATGGTCAATGACAATAGTAACTAAACAATTACAGTAGCTAATTAATGTGATAGGTGGACAGTTACTTCATGAATATTGGTAATTAATAAATGTTAATTGATACGTAAGAGAACAAATCAAAAGTAAGGTTACTTATGACTTCTGGTTTGAAGGGCTTCAGTGGCAGGCAGGTATCCGTGATCGTGCACGGTTTCTGCCTGGGCTTGCCACTGGAGCGTCCCAAGCCAGCTGGCTTCGGGGCTAAGCCACCCCGTAGAGGTGGTGAAGAGGGGGGAGATCGCCAGCAGGGCGAAGGGGAGCCGCATCTCTCCTCCTCAGCTGGCCAAACTCCCTTTCCCGAAGGTGGTAGGAGCGGTGGTCAGAAATGGCCACCTCAAAGAAGCACTCAACCGGAAAAGAAAGTGCAGAAGGAAGATAAGAAGTGAAAGTTTTGGCTGACCAGGATAAAAAGCAACAACTAAGGTACCCTGAAATTTAAATTTTATAAAAGATAACTTCGCTCCCAAAGAAGAGTCGGAAGCAGCAAAAGAAAGTGAAAAGGGAAAGGTTTTTTTTTTTTCATCACTTTCCTTCCTCACATTGATAAGGAAGAGAGCTGAATAAGAAATCAGAAAAATCCGCTTTGGCACTAATAGGTAATTAAGCTGAAAATATAATTAAATGCCAAAGGGACAATAAAGATTTCTGGACACTAAAAAATCCTTTTTTTTAATAAGGAGGAAGGGAGAGGAAAAGAATAAGGGCAGGATTTGGAAAGAGGAGACTGCCTGGACTTCAAAAGAATCTAAAGTAAAATCTCAATAAACTTCTAAAAGATACATTTTAACTGGAACTTTGGAACTAAATAGTAACCCCAAGAAGAGAAAGTGAAGAAAGAAGAAAGTGTAAAAAGAAACAGCTTGTGTGTATTTGGATTGTTTGGTGACTTTGGGATTTTTGGATATTATATTTGAATGACTAAAAACAATTGGGTGGCTGTTTAAAAAAATTCTACAATGGCATCACTTATGGATGAACTGAAAATGGAATTTAAAAAATATAAAGAAGAGACACAAGAAGGGAAGGGCTTCTTTGGCTCCGTTTTTCAATTCTTAGAAATGGCGATCTGCATCTACGAGAAACAACAGGAAAAGACTGTGCAACTAGCAGATTGGGACAAAGAAGAAGCCATCTTTAATGAACAAGTAACTCTATTTGGGGAAGAAAGGGGAAAGGGGGGAAAGAGAATGGAGAATTTAAGACTTAAAAAAACAACCAAAAAAGGGAAAAATAATTTGAAAAGTGGATATAAAGCTGGAAAGCAACAGAAAAGGGGAATACAGAAGAGAAAATGGAGGTGGAGAGACGGGGGTAAAAAGGGGAGAGAGAAGAAGAAAGGGAAGAAGGAAAGGAAGAGAAGTTACAAAGGTTTGGAGCAAGATGTAAAGAAACAGGACTTATTCAGAGATAATGGGTGAAAATTTAACTGAAAAAGGGATTCTGTTTGTTATATTTGTAATAGAAATAATGTTAGAAAATTGGAAACAACGTATGATTAAAAAGTGGGATAAAAAGTCAGTGTAATTTAGTGAAACTTTTGTGAACAAAATAAATGAAATAAAATAAATGAGAGAATTGAATTAGGAAGGAACGGGAACATTTTAATTATTCAATGTTTTATAAAATATAAATGAAGTGGGGGGGAATTAACTATGGAAAGTTTATAAGTGTTCCCATAGAAGTATGATACTTATCTGAAAAGTAATGTGTAAAACGTTAAGATTTAAATGAATATTAATATTAATGATAGAATTGAATTGGTATGGATTGTTGTTTTAATTATATTATACATTTATAATTTTTTCTTTTTAAAAATACAATGTGTAGTTTTAGAATGTACCAAGCAGAAGCCAAAGGGAAGTTATGTATTATATTAAGTGTTATAATTTTAGGGGAAAGATATAAAGGCGTCATACTCCAATCAGTGATTACAGGAGAAATTTTGTTCAATGAGAAAAGATAGTAGACAGTTGAAACAGGACAAAGGATATAAGTACAATGATTTGAATTGAGATGAAATAAATAAAATAAAATTAAGAAAGATAAAAGAGGGGAGAAGCTATATAGAAAATGTAGAATAGTAATAAGATGTGGAATGGAATATAAAAATGAGCATGAACTTGAATTTGTGTCTGTACGAAGAGATGTAACCCGGGATCAAGCTGCTTTCAAAAAAGATGTTTTATGTTTTGTTTGTTTATGTTTGTTTTTAAAAATCAATAAAATTTTCAAAAAAAAAAAGTAAGGTTGCTTATTACTAAAAATCAATTAAGAGGAAATGAAGAATTCAAGCACAGAACATGTTCAGAAAAGTAGTGAATTCACCTTTCACTAGAATTCTCACTTATATTTGTTGGAACTAGAATTCCCAGAATTCCAAGGCCAAAAAAAAAAAAAAATCCTAAGAAAATTGTATCCCAACAATTATGGAAAATTCAGGTGGGAGAGAGTGTAAAAATTACAATCGATCAAATGAATAAAATAAATTCAGACTTATAGTGCTATCAAAAGAAATGTAGTCTTTGTCATCTCTGACTTCTTTCTGCTGAAATAAAATTTCAGCCACTGAAATATTATTTTATTATTTTAAAAGTGAACATCTCAGAATTATCTTAAAAATCCAAGATCTGATTTTTGTTTATTTGCTGGATGAATTGCAAAGACAATTGCTATATTTTAAGAAAGCAAACTGGCAAACGGCCTATATACAATACATCTTCAGTAATCTCATCATCCTTCCTCAGACAGAACAGATGACCCTTGAATTCATAATACTGAATTCATCTGTCAGTCTTCTCCATTTCTCCATTACTGGGTAGGACCTCCACCATCCATGAATACAGCAATGGCGAAAAGGAGGATATGCAACTGCTGAAGGAAAACAAAAGTACTGTATTTCCAAAATATTATTCACACTTATATTAAAGGAAAAAAAATGAAAAAGATGCTGGTGAGTTAGGTTAGAACATAGAGAGAGCTCAGTACCATTAGGACCCAAATTTACTATTATCATATAATTTAATTTGTGTTAACTATATCTAGACTACCAGATTTGGCAATGTAGCAGGAATAGATTTTAAAAAGTGGCCCCAAAACAACTTCCAGCTCCATAGTGCCTTCACTATGAAAATATTTACTAATACTAGGTTTAAATTAATTGAAAATGGATGAAATGACACAAAAAAATCTGTTAATTTCAATCTTTAAAATTCATTCTTCAAAAATATAATGTACCAGAGTCACACAGGGGCCATTCTGTGTCACTGATGCATGAATCTAGCACTGGCAGGTGTGTGATACTGTTTGGTCCAACTACCTGGAATCGACAGCTGTAATTTAAGTGTATTCTGAAAACTTTCATTGTAATTCTGCTTTATATGCAGCCATAAAAATAGCTCTCAGTAGTCAAAATTCTTCACATTTGATACCAGACAGGATGGAATTATTTTAAATGAGTGTACATCTAGGTTCAAACAACATACTAGGTTAGAGATCAAAACAGGTTATTAAATGTGTGGTGTGTGTTATGCACCAAAGAATAGCCACCATATTAAGCATGTGCTTGGACATAATGGAAACAATCGCTGCATTTTATTAAACAACATTGATGGGGATAAAAGCTTCTTTAGGGACATATTTGGAATTCTGAGAACAAATGATAGGGACAAAGTGTTATCCATAAACATCCATTCACTGGAAAATGATCTACTCCTGGGATCCTCTCTGTCATCAGTGCAACCACTGTAGGGTTCAAACATATTCTGATATATTAGCTGGATGTTATAGAAGGGTGTTTTGCTTTCCAGCACATTGGTTTCCTATTTTTATTTCAATTTAAAAATTCTTTTTAATAAAGTCAGAAGAGATAGAACCTGAGAGGAGGCATCAGTCCCTAATCTGTCATCCCAAAAAGTGTGTAAAGTTTACATGTTTTGACAGGTGTCAGCCCTACCAGGTAGACCAGAGGGAAATATCACCAAATAAACTAATTATTCCTTATTGCAAAGCTATATTAAAAGAATCTTGCAAAGTAGAATTCTCTAGTTTCCTTTATAGCCCAAGCTAATTTGTCATTTTATTATCATATTGTGTCCTTCCCAGGGTCTGGGATTATTATTAAATTTATATGCTGCCTGACTCTGATTCTGGACAGTTTACAGTTTGGTAAATATATTTAAAACAATATGGTAAATATATTTAAAACCAAAACCCCAAAAACAGGACAACAGAAAGGAACATCAGTGACAAAAAACAAACCCAAAGGGAAACAAAAAGAAAGTAGGGGAACCAGGCACCCTTTCCAAAGGCCTTAGAGCTCTATAAAATACCAGTAAGGTGTTAAAAATAAATAAAAAATACATCAATAAATACACCCTTACACGAGTGATGCCTTTATTAGGATGAATCAAATAACACAAAAATTATGCTAGATTTTGCGTTCTTCTTACTCAGAGGTTATATTAAATATTCTAAAATATACATATATGTATTATAGAAGTATAGCAATTTAACTATTTACGTAGTTACTTCAGCTTTTCTCTGATACAAGGATTGCTTACTATAAAAAAAAGAATATAACTTTCCTAGTTCTATTTTTAACAATTGTGTCACAGGAATCTGTGTTGCAAAGGCAAGATCATGATGCAAACCTGAGACTTATCAAGCCTGGTATTTGGATTCAATACCAAAACACAGAGAAGAAAAGTCAAAATGTCAATGACATTGCTATGTGCCATTAGAAGATCAATTTAAGCTTTTCATTATAACATTTTGTGCTATAGAAATTAAACACCCCTGCACACATATCCCTGTATGATGTACACTGAAAATGGCATTTAATTTTGTTGTAGGAGGTGCAATGACAATAAACTAAACACACCCACCAGTTAAAAAGATATAGACCTGGAGACTTAACAGTCATTTCATATACTGCAACCAATCATATTGAAATTTATTACTGATCAATGCCCTATTGATGCTTATTGAGATGATTTCTTGAAATGAACCTGCTCTATAAACAAATCCATGTCCATGTGTACCCTTGAAATCCTTACACTGGTTTGGACTCATACTTACATTAGGTATAAGTTGGCTGTTGAACATAGACCTTTTAAAGATTGAGGCCTTTTCATTTTCTGTCAGAATGGGAACTACAAAGGAACAGCTTGCCAGAGAGGCAGAATACAGGAAATTGCAGTGAAACTCTCTTGTGTGGTAAGCAAACAACTGTGATGGCTACTAGTACTGGCCTGAGGTTGTAATGGTAGCTACAGCATATTGTTGAGGCCTCAAGGTACATCTTATAATGGAAGTCTCCTGTGTGAAGTCTGTTTACTCAGGCTTTCTGCCAGGACCAGCATCTAAACATATGGGCCTTGTCTACCCTTGGAATTTACTCAGCTTTTCAGCCATTGTTGCTGACAAACAGGGAAACCACATTTGGAATGGCAGCAGAATTTCCCAGCAGGCCTGAAAATAATAGTTTGGTGTCATGCTTGCCCCACTTTGGAGTCCTTATTATACTCTTGCTGATCTGCTGCAGATTATTCTTCAAGATCAGGAAGGAGGAGGGCAAAAAGATCCTGTTATGACCTTAGAATTCCTTCTCATCATAAAAAGGCAAGATATCTTATTCCCCAATATGTAATAGTTTTGTCAAAGTATAAGGTCTTTATAGATTACAAATGGACAAAAGTACACAAGTCCAGTTTATCTAAAAAGCTGTCTATTGGTCTTACTAAATGTCACTAGTGACTCAACAACTAAAAAGAAATGAAGGAAAGAAGCAAAAAAGATAATATGAGAAAAATATGAAAAAAAATCATATGTAAAAACTGGGACTTAATCTGTCCAAAGGAGCAAAGCCAGAGGTGTATGCTACTGGTTCACACCGGTTCTAGCAATCTGGTAGCACCGAGCAGCAGTTGGTCCCACCCACCTGCCTCTGTCCTTTCCTGTCCTATATTTCCTTTGTTTGTAGCTCAGCTGATAGGCGTGGCAGAGCGGATTGCTGCACTGCAGCTGTTTTACTCACCAGCGCTGAAGGTAAGGTAAGTTTTCATGCTTAAAATTCCCCCTTTTAGAATGCTCCCAGCGTGCGCAAAGCGAAGCATGTGCGCACAGAACTGGTAGTAAAATATTTTATATTCCACCATTGAACAGAGTCCTTAGTTTAAATGCAAGATTTAATGCCAATTATGGCTGAGAAATACTTTCACCTGAAAAACTGAAACTGCTTCAGATAGTCTAGTTCCAAATGGCAAAAAGATAATTGTCCGATTTGTAGTTTCTGACTCGCAAAGGTTAATAATATTTATATTATTTATAAGAACAAAACAAAAAATGGTATCCTTCACCCAAAATTAAGTTGTTGAAATAAAGAGAGCTTGGACTGGGCCAGGGCCTGACAAGAAATGGATTTGTATTTGAAAAGACTGCAATCTATTCTTGAATCAGCATTTCAGAACAATTATGGTAAAGTGGACGTAAGCCCAATGAAAACAGTGGGTTTTTATTACTTGGAAAATGGAATCCTATCAAAATGCTAAGAGAGCATTCTAGAATGGCTAGAGTCCCATCATTTCTTGAAGACCTCTTGAAAGTTAACCAAATAACCTTTCTTTAGAAAAACATTTATGAATGTAGACATTGTAATCTATCAAGTAAATAAAGGAGCCTTAAAAATAAACCCACAAAAGTTAACTAACTTTCAGCTGAGGCACAGCCTATAGCTTACATATTTGGTGAAGAAAGAGAGAAGCCCTTTCTTCTGCAATCACATGGAAGTACAGGGTATTAATAGGCCAATAAAAACAATCAATCAATCAGAATAGATCTGGAAGGAACAACTGCTTTCTACTTAATAGGATGGCAAAAAATGGAAAATAAATAAGATATGGATTTCCCTTTCTAAAAAATCACCATGAGTGTCAAATAGTGGAGGAGAGACAGAGAACTCCTCTCCTTCCCTACCAGCCCACTCACATACCTGCATTGAATTCATAGTTCCTCTAGCTACCAGCCAGATTATTAAATATAATGCTGGCATTAACATACTTAGGTCTCAAAAACAATTAAAAAGATTGTGGACATGTCAGAAATTGGATGGCTATATCTGCAACTGAAAAAAACCTGACATTTAACAAAAAGCTATCTAAAATTACTACCATTTTACCTCAAAAGCAAATAGCACTGAACAGAAAAAGGAAACCAAAATGTTCAAGGGGTTGAAACAAATCCATTTTAATTAGTTTCAGAATATTTTTGTTTGTAAAAAAGATAAAAAAGATAAGCAAAAGGCAATATGGGTGTCGGATTATATTACATCTATTTACATAATGTATAGGATGAAGAATAGAAATGGGGAGAGGTTTTATAACTTCTAAAACCAGATTCTAATTTAAGTCCTATGAAGCAATTGGTGAAACAAGCTGTATAACAATATAATAAGTGATCAAGATAAAATAGAAGTATTTTAGAGATACTTTAAAATACATGAGATCTTGCCATAAAAAAACAAGTGCAAGTTGAAGTTTCAAGCTACTCTCCTATTTTCTTTCTCCTACAGATTTTTATTTTTATTTATTTCTCAAATTCAGAAACTGCCTATCTCATTCATAGAGAGACTCTGGACTGTGTATAAATAAAATGTTAAAAACATAAAACTGAATTTAAAAATTTAAAGTATAGGCAGAAACTGATGGTAGGAGATGGATCTTCTCATAAAGCCCTCTTGACATAGATATCATTCATATTAGTATTAACAATATGAAAAAAGATACATACCTTGACTTTTGGTTTGCACTATGAAAGAAACTGCTTCTTTTCAACAAATCAAATTCAATACAGATGCCTCCTTCTATTGAACTCCAAGATACATTAATATCTTAATGATCACTTCACTAACAACTATGTGAGTGGGAGGGAGGAAAGGAAAAAGGAAAAAAACTGTATTCAAAGAAAAAAACAAAGAACTCTCTTCTCATTTATCCTAAAAAGACCCATTGGAATGTCTGAATGTTTTTAACTAGGGACCTAAGATATATCATTTCCTTTATCTCTAGTATTTTATTAGAGAATTGTTTATGCAGAGGATTAGGTCAATATCTAAGGACAGGCCAATTCATTCAGAAACTCTCAAGTACTCAAGTAAAAGCAAAAACAAGTGTTTGTGTATGTGTGTGTGCGTGCGTGCACACAAGCACAGATATGCTTGCAAATGTGTACTTGTGTGTGTTTATCTCTCTCATAACCATGGACGCAAAAGTATTTTGCAGGCATTCTTTTAGGAAGAAACGCATGAAGGGAAAGAGACAATTTGTTAACCTGCATGTTTTAATTCTTCTCTTTAAGTAGGATTTCAATCACTTGATCATGTTTCCAGCCAATAGTCAAGATTTGAGAAGAAAAGACTTGAATATTTAATTGTAAACTGCTTGGGAGTTTTCGCTTTGTAAACTTTGTAATCTTGAAATGGAAAAATAATAATTATAATATGGTAGTTGTAATACTGGTGATAGTGCCACTATTATATTACTAGTAGTGGTAAAGATTATTCACTAATTATTAAATCTTGACAGGTATAATTTTGCAGTGTACTCCTACGCTTCTCACAATATCCTTTACCATCAGCACAAGAGGTATAAAATCAGCATGAATTTATCATTAGAATCACCTGCTCTACAAGAAAGACAAAAATAAGAAATGGACAGCCACCATTTATTAACCTTTTATTTTAGTAATATTTTCCCCTTTGACCTTAAGCTGCTTTGGCAGCCTTGTCACTGAATGCTTTAAATAATATGCTTTAAATAAATGAGTTCTTCCAAACTTTTCACCTCCGTACAAAAACTTCCTTATATATAGTAAATTTATAGAATTACTGCCTCAAGACACAGTGATGGCCCTAAATTCAGATAGCTTTAGAGGGGACTATTTCATACTTGTCCAATAAGCTAAATGGAGTAGTCAGGTTCACAGCACATGCTACAAAGGGTAGGCAATCGAGATTTTAAAAAATAAATTAAATGGTTGTGTAAGCCTGTGAATAAAACACTTTAAAAATACCCCATTGAAATGAAAACAACAACCCAACGTTGATTCAGAAGTTGCATCCAGTTTTTCCCTTACGTTATTCCTGTAATGCAAACCTTGCCTTCCAACGAAGTTGATCCCCAGGAACCAAAAAAAAAAACCATGGATGGCAATTTAGGAGACAAACGAAGCCTAGTTTCTAGCCCTGATTGTGATCTTCCCAGAGACATGTGCCCGAGAGATGCTGAATTAATCAATCTTTACCCTGATCCACCACAGCTCTTCTGATTAATTTGTGTGAGGAACCTGCATTTAGAATCACAGAATGGATAACAAATAAAAATGAAAAACAAAGACCTCATTCCCTGGAGTACCAAGTAGAGAACATTGTTTTCCCTCCTGGTATTTCTTCTCATAACAACCTGTGAAGTAGGCTAGATTGACAAAGAAAATGACTGACTCAGGGCAACCTATGCATTCATAGCTGACCCTGGACAAAAAGAAAATCTGAAAAATATAACAGTATAAATACTAGTACATACTATACAGCATTGAAAAAAATGTTTATTTTGCTAATCAAGGAAGGGAAAAATGTTACCTGGGATCTAAATTTCTTACTATCTATCTATCTATCTATCTATCTATCTATCTATCTATCTATCTATCTATCCATCCATCCATCCATCTATCTATCTTATATTCTATTTAAAATTTCACAAATCTCTTTAAGGCCTGTGCTTTTGCACAACAGTGCATTTGTAACTCAGAACTAGAATTCTTCACACATTGATAAACTCAACACTATATAACATTATATTTTATTTGCTAATAAAATCCAACTTGGGAAGTTACTCAAGTACAAAGTCTAAAAGAGCTGATGACAGCTGGACAAATATTTTACTTATACTAATACATCTGAAACTGTTCTGCCAGCTCACACATCCCCTTCTTCCACTAATATTTCCACCAACACAGCATTCAGGTGGCTGTTGTCAACTTTGAGATTGCATCCTGAGTGTACAAACAGCTTCCTCAGGCAGCTATGGACATTTTGGGGGGATCAAATAGTTATTCACTGTCCATGCCACACAATAACTAGCTTTTGCATTCAAAGCTAAGAACTCAACATTTCTCTTTAGCAAAGAAGTTAGAAAATGAATACATATTTGTTTCCCAAGACATATATAAGCAAGATATACTTCTAGAATCATTCTGGACAAGGACTTCCCAGTGATCTATGACCCACATCATATTTTAAATCTGATGTTGCCTGGCATTGTGTTCAAACTAATCAAAAACATCCAGCAGTGGAGAAACTACAATCTCAAGACAAACCAGATTCAGCAGTTAATATCATTTGCAATTTTCTTCAAACTGTTTCTAGTTTGTCATCTGAGTATAAAACGTTCTCAAAATATCTTAAAACAAAGTTAGTTCTTTTGTCAGGATTTTGCCAAGTGTGCATCTAGTATCAGTGGTGGGATTAATTTTTTTTTACTACCAGTTCTTTGGGTGTGGCTTGGTGGGCATGGCTTGGTGGGCATGACTTGATGGGCGTGGCAGGGGAAGGATACTGTAAAATCTCCATTCCCTCCCCATACTTGGGAGAAGGTTACTGCAAAATCCCATTACCTCCCCACCCCACTAGCCTACTTTCCAGCTCTGTTCTCCTGTGCAGGACAACAAAAGACGACCCAGCTGATCAGTTGGGACTCCGGAGGCAGAGAGTAGATGGGGACGGGGCCAATCAGAGGGGGTATTTGCCGGTTCTCCAAACTACTCAAAATTTCCACTGCTGATTCTCCAGAACTGGTCAGAACCTGCTGAATACCACCTCTGATCCAGTTGAACCAGCCAGTAGGATGCTTTGCGGTGGGTAAAATGAGGACCCAGATTGTTGAGGGCAATATGCTGACTCTGTAAAACCGCTTAAAGAGGGTTGTAAAGCACTATAAAGTGAATTATACGTCTAGTGCTATTGCTATTTGAGACATACCTTCTGAGAACTTATTTGAAAGACATCACAAATTTCTATACAGAAATTTATCAGCTTACACAAAAGAAATAAGCCTATACACCTCAGTTCAGACGTGGATTAGTCCCTGCAATTTTCTTGCCAAGATTTCAAAAAATGGCTTGCCACTGCTTGCTTCCTAGGGCTCAGAGAGAATGACTGGGTCAACAGCTGGCTTCATGCCTTAGGCAGTACTAGACTCCCACTCTCTTGGTTTCTAGTCTGATCCCTTTACTACTACACCAAACTGGCTCTTCCATATAGAAATGAAGCAATAAAAGACAGATCAGCTAATAACAGCAGAGGTCATATTTTACCAGATCAGAGTAATTTAGGGCTCTGAAGTACAAGAACTTGTAACATACTGAGACAAATCCAGCTGGTCAGCTGGGCTTCATGTACACAGGAGCACTGGAAACTTGAGGAGCAGTTCCCCAGAGTGCATGTACGCACCAGCCAGCTGGTCTTTGAGCGCGTGAGACTGCCAGAAACTGGAAGAGCATGCGCACAAAAACCAGCTGATGTAATGGGTTATTCTCTACACTTAAGTCGATTTCATCTCTTTCCCCACACTAGGTACAAATATTGGATTGCTTTCTTTTCATTTTATTCAAATAACAGCAAAAAGTGATTCCCGCCCTCTTTCAGATGGGGTAAAGTGAGGAAGGGGCTCTTGCTTAGATAACTCCCTTTTCTCATAATAAGCAACATTTCATCTCTCCCCCTTTCTATCTCTCTCTGTCTCTCTTTCTCCCTTTCTCTTTCTCCCTCTTTTTCATCTCTTTCCCTCCTTTTCTATAATCTCCCTTTCTCCCTCTCTTTCTCCCTCTTTCTCCCAGTTCTCTGGCTGCACACACTGTTGCCTGGAGATGAATCGAGGGGAGAGGAGGGAAAAGCCTTCTGTAGCCCTTCCCACACAGCTTCTGAACTGACACCTGTGACAGAGGGAGACCAAGAGCAGGAAGCCGAGCTTTCAATTGTGGCAGGCGTTAAAGCATCTGGCAGTGGCGCTTCCTTAGCCATGACTGCTGGGCTAGAGAAAAGACATTGGGCTCCGCACCCACAAAGGGGAATAGCAGCAATTGCAGAAAGCCCAGCTGGCTGGAAAGGGGAATGCTTCACCCATCTCCCCAACTTTTCCCCCTCGCTTTTCCCCTCGGCTGCAGGGCTAGCCAATCACTGTGAGAATGCAGCTCCTCCTGTAAGCGGAAAAGAGGCGCTGAGAGCCGCTGGAAAGGAAAAGGCTTTTGGAGGGTAAAGGGGATTAAATTGCAACCTTTCTCCGTACTCAAGGAGAGCCACTTCAGGTGACCATGGCTTTCTCTCCTCTTAGAAATTGAAGTCTGGCTGATTGGGATTTTTTTTTTTTTGTCTTGGAGCTAAGCTAAATGAGAGCATTAAATGAAAAATGGGCAGTGACCGGGTTGGCGGGGGCAGGGCCAAGCTGGGCAGGGGCGATTTTTTTCTGCAGTCTGCCTAGCTCCCTAGCAAACATGCGCCGTGGCTGCTGCCTCCTGCCTCTGCACATTGAGGAGGCTGAGCAGCAGAGGGAAGAGCACGGAACTCCTGAGTTGCACAAAGTGGCTGCCAGCGATGCCCTCAGATGCCAAAAATGTTGCTAGTGGGAGGCTTGACCTCCCCAGGAGGGGAGGGTGCAATCTCCCGTGCTCCCCACTCCACGATACACAACGCGCTCGCTGCCCCTCGCCAAGCTGCCTCCTTCCCGCTGGGCACGTGAGCACTTCTGGTGAGGAAAAGAAGCGCAGTGGGACAAGGCTTAGAAGGTGCCGGAGGGGAGGGCTTTGATGCTCGTGGGGTGGGTGGAGGGAGTGCAGAAGATCGCACCCTCCCCTCGCAAGCCAGGAGACATCTGGGAAACGCTCCGATGCTGCGATCTCCCACACGGTACCCTCCCTCTCCGTTTATCACTCCTGTTATCAACACAGGTGCGCTGCAGACCACCGGCCTTTCCTGGTGGCAGTGGCAGCGGCATGAGCACGTAAGCGGCACAGGGATACCTGCTCCTCTTCTACCAGAATTGCGCTCCGGGCAGCATCCAGCCAGCCATGCCTGCCCTCACCCCCAGCTCATGTGGATCCTGGGCCTTTCCTGCGGCATTGTTAAAAGCCACCAGGGGCGCAAGGTAGGCACAGGGGAGCAACCAGTGGCAGCGCTGCTGGCTTGCATGGGGGCAGATGCGGGCACTGACAGAAAGCGGGCCAAGAGCAGGAGCAGCTGACCTGGGCTGCGGCAAGTAAGCAAGGGAAGGGGGGTATCACAAAGTCAGCAACTTACCAAATATTATGCAGTCAAGCGAGAAGTCAGGGCAAGAAGGCAAGCAAACAAGCGGCAACAAGAAGCAAGGAGCAGGAACCAGAGCAGCCAAAGAACCATTAGGCGGTGCGCATGACTCTGGAGATGGGAGAGGCAGATAGAGTGGGGCGGGGCCAGTTAATGAGGCAAAAAGTTAACAGTGTTTGCAAATAGGATGGGGGAGGTCAGTGTGATCTACAGACCCAAAAATCAGCTGGGAGGCACACATGCGCGGTGGAGCTGAGTTGGGCCAACCACTCATGTGCCTGCAGAGAGGGCTCTGTGTGCCATCTGTGGCACACGTGCCATAGGTCCGCCATCATGGTATATGATGTTACAACTATGTTCGCATGGTTAGAATTGCCATCTAGCTAGCTGGCATTGTTGGTGCTCTGAAATCCACACATTTAGAGGTCATCAGGTTGAGCAAGGCTGACAGCAATTCTCTTGAAGTTTAGATTGGGGAGTTTACCAACTCCCATGGAGATATGGACTATTGATCCTGGAATTTTCTGCATAAAAAGAAAGTTTAAAAGTTCAAAAAATAATAGTGTAGCCAGAGCTTTGGATCTTTTCTGAGAAATTCCTGATTCTTAATCCTGAAAACTTCTGATATTTTCTAAAAGTTTGATTTTTTAACTTGGTGACATTCGCAAGTACTTCTAAAAGGGTTTTTTTTAGGCTAAAGGTATAGATAAACATTAACTTTTCTGGATACATTGGATCTGAAAACACAACTAACAGTATTAGATAAATAATATATATTGTGTTACTGATCTAACTTAAAATGCTTGTAGCTCAAATCTTCCGTACCATCCAATAAAGAAAAATTCTGTCTGTTACCCAGAGACACAAGGACGCATGTGCGCGCACACATGCACACATACACACACACCTGACAATGGGAAGAAATTTAGGTTGAAACAGAAAAAGAAAGGAAATATCTTAAAACAGGACTCGTCAACCTTTTGGACCTCAGGGACCACCAAACTCATAATTTTAAATCCCAGGGACCACTAGCCGGTTCTGTGGGCGTGGTCTAATTTGTGGGTGTGGCTTGGTGGTCATGTGACTGGCTGGACATGGCTTGTATGTAAATATTATAAATATTTATATAAATAATGATTTTTTTATAAAAAAGAGCAACTTTTACCCAAAATCAGGCAAAGCAGGCAGGCAGATTGAATTGTTCACAGAATCACAGATTCATTCAGAGATCTATCTATCTGTCACCAGCTAGCTCAGCCTGTCACATATAATTTGCTAGCAAGCAAACTCACAAAATTAACTCACACCGTGTATGTAAATGTTGAACTGTGAGCAAGCAAACTCACAAAATTAACTCACACGTGTATGTAAATATTGAATTTTTTATTAAAAAAAGAGCAACTTTTACCCAAAATCAGGCAAAGCAGGCAGGCAGATTGAGTTGCTCAGAGAATCATTCAGTGATCTATCTATCTGCCATCGGCTAGCTCAGTCTCTCAAATTTGCTTGCGTGATTCTGCACTGAATAATAGAACTTCAATCCTAGGAGAGGTTCGGCTGTGTTTAAAAGCAGAGCCAAAGATCTAAAGACTGACTAGAAAGCAAGAAATCCAACCATTTCCTGCTTCCTAGCTAATCTAAATCTCCGGCAAAGCAGAACACTTGATGGTTGGAAAAAGGAAAAATAGCAACTTAGCAGGCAAGTTTGCTGGGTAAGGAGTGAGTGGGTGGGAAGGGTTCCTGCAGGCCATGTGGGCAGCGCAGCCTTGTGTTTCTGCACAGCCTAGATTAATTGCTTTGGGGGGGTTGCTCTGGGGGTGAGATTTTTCTGCAGCCCACCAAAATTTTCTCATGGCCCACTGGTTGGTGACCACTGCCTTAAAATGCAGGGGTGAGGAAAAACAATGAACGAGAAGCTGAAATAAAAAACTCATTTTGTGATCCATTACCTAAAGCCAACACTTCTCCAGCACTAATACACATAGGCCCATCAATGCAGGCAATAACTACACAGAAAAATAATTTTAAAAAATTAGAAAACATATTTTGGGGAAAGACAGTTTGAAAGGATTGGAGAACCGTTACAATCAAAGCTGTTACAAACCAAAGCTACTATTAGGAGGTGGCCTTCATCTACGACCCCACACTCAGGAGTGGAATTCATCCGCTTCGGTCCAGTTCAGCTGTACCCGTTGACTTTTTACCTAGTTCAGCGAACTGGTTGATTACACCACTGGCTGGCCCCGCCCCCACTGCCTGCCCCCCCCAATCACTCTTTATCTTGCATTGGCTGCTCGCCTAGAGTCACTGCCTATGGCCCAGCTGCTCTCTGGTTCCTCGTCCAGGCTCAGCCTTAGATCTATGGTGCCATCTCAGCCCCACTCTCTGGGCATGCACACAGAAGGTGGCGAATGTGCAGGGCCTTTTGTCCTTGGGCAGTGCTTGCTGAGCACTGACCTTTACCCAGGATGAATTTTCAGCCCAGCCCTCACGCCCTTGGAGCTGCCTTGGAGCAGTTCCAGGGAAAGGTGGCAGCGTAAATCTAAGGCTGGCCACCAGTGGCACCATGCCCCCATGCCCCGCTTGCTGGCCCTTCCCTGGAACAGCCCCACCCCTCACGGGAAAGCCAAGTCCCCACTTGGGAAAGCCCTCGCTGCTGACAATTGCCATAGGGGCCTGAAGTAGAAATACCTCAAGTGCTCGCCTTGGTGACCATAGTTGGGCTCTCAGGTTGTCTCTGCCCCTGTTAGAGACCAACAGGTCCAAAGGAGGGGCTGAAAAGATATAGGAAGGAGGTACTGCAGCTGCTGGGGAGGCTGACTGTCTGATTTTTTCTGCCTTCCAAAGGCTTTTTTTCCAACTGTTTCTCCAGTGCCTTCTGGTGCTGTTTCTCATCGTTCTCTGCTGCCTTGGAGAATTTTCTGGAAAAAGAGGCCTTGGCCTAGGTCTTAGACATCACTCTTCTTCCTGATGCTCTGGAACCTAGCTCACTGGAACCAACAGAACCCCCTCTTTCCATTGCACACCTGCAAACCAGTGTTTCCATGTGGGATGTGGCTAATAGACTGTGGTGGTTGGCACACTGGGGAGTCTGCTCCAAGTCTGCTCCAATTATTCAAGCCCTTGGCTGTTGTAATATGAGGGCAACAAACTGCTGATAACAGCTGTAGGCAGAAAGAGGGGGAAAGGTCTGGAAACTGTCTTGGCCACAGCTGAGGGACTTAAATTAACCCTCAGCCGGTAGAGCTCCCTGATAAGTTGCCTAGCTATTAAATAGTTTTAAAAGTACAGGCTATCAAAGGCCTGGGCACAAACTGTCAAGTTGCTAAGATGGCGCCGGCTGTCAAAAAGCCTCGGTGTTAACTGCCAAGGTTCAAAAGAGCGCTGCCTGTCAAAAAGCCTCAGTGCTAGCTATCGAGCTGTCAAATTGGTATTGGCTGTCAAAAGGGCCTCGGCAGTAAAGATAGATTAAAAATGAAGGCTTTTCTGTCAAAAAAAATGGCTCAGCGCGATGCCAAAATGGCGCTGGCTGTCAAAAGCCTCGACGCAAAAAATCAAATTTCAAAATGGCACTGGCTGTCAAAAAAGGCTTGGCGCGAAAGTCAGAGTACCAAAATGGAACCGCCTGTCAAAGGAGGCCTTGGCACAAGCTACTAAAGTCAGTTAAAAGCTCAAAAAATCAGCGCCAATCCGCTTCTTGTCTCTTGACAGCTGAAGAGGCTTTTGTGGTGGAATTGAGCTCCGGCCCACTGCAACCGACGGCCAGCTGGTACGATTAACATCAGTTGTCAGAGTTTTTACTCAAAAAATGTATTTAAATAGCTGGGAAAAACTGTGTAAGCCCTGAGGGCTGCACTCTCATCGCACATGGTCTAAACAGTGAATTCAGTAGCATTCCAAGAATCCTAGCCAAAGAACACATCTAGATTGAATGAAAGACTGAGCAAAAACTGGAGATAAGCGTCAAGGTGGCAGGTCCTCAGAACTTTGCTTAACCTATCAAACAGCAAGACGGAAGCATTACCCTGGCCTGGATGCTCGGAATAGCTCACTGGAGAAAGGAAAGCTCCACAAGTTTTGTTTTAAATGGGCAGAGGCTTCCCATTTTGATCCCCTTCCCCTATCATTGCCTCTGTGCCTCATGGACCTCGGCATGACTCTCAGCAGACCTCTCCAACCCATGCGTCTGTGTGTGTGCACGTGCGTGCGCGCATGTGGGCACACACTTAAGGGCTTCCCCCTTGCAGCCCGGCACTGTGACAATGGAGAGGAAAACATCGTGAGAAGCCGCTGGAAAAAACTGTCCTTTTGGCATCAGGAATGGAGGCAACGGAGGGGAGGGTGGACAAAAAGGGAAGCTCTGCAAGCTTTTTTTTTTTTTTAATGGGCAGAGGCTTCCCATTTTGATCCCCTTCCCCTGTTGTTGCCTCTGTGTCTGACAGACCTCTGCATGATTCTCAGCTCACCTCTCCAACTGGTGTACATGTGTCTGTGTGTCTGTGGGCGTATGCGCGCGTGCACGCACGCCTAAGGTCTCCTTCCCTTACAGCCTAGCGCTGTGACAATGGAGAAGAAAACATCTGGAAAGGCTTCAGGCTGAAAAAAAGAAGCACTGCAAAAAAAGAGATAGTTTGCACTTTGTAGCCTAGCATCACAGAAGTTTGTTTAAGTGTGTGTGTGTTTGTGTCTTGGGTTAAATAAGCCGAATGGCAATGGCCAGTTTTATCCAAAGGAGTTGTTGTTTTGGGTGGGTCTCCTAGCCTTAGAAGAAGAGAGGGAAGGAGGAAGGGAAGAGAAGGGAAGGGAAGGGAAGGGAAGGGAAAGAGAAACAGAGATGAGACAGACAGACACATACACACACAGAGAGAGAGAGAGACAGAGACAGAGAGAGGAAAAATAGGGATAGACAAGAAAGAAGGGAGGGAGGGAGGGGAAAGTGAATGAGATATAATTGGATGGATGGATGGATAGATACATGGAGGGAGGGAGAGGGAGAGAGAGAGAGAGAGGAAGGAAGGACCACAAACCCTGGCACTACATGTGGCTTCAGAGACACTTTGAAACAGCACAGGAATCTAGGGCTGAAAGCGATCTTGGAGGTCACCTAGTCCAACACGCTGCTCCAGCAGGAGATCCTTACAGAATCATAGAATAGCAGGGTTAGAAGGGACCTTGGAAGCCATCTAGTCCAACCCCTTGCTACAGCAGGAAATCTTGTATCATCTGGATTATTGTGGTGCCTCTAACAGACAGGAAAATCGCCAGAAAGAAGGAGTTTACTAGGACAGGGCTGCTATGCAGAAGAAGGCAGAGATAGATAGTCTTTTACTTATTACCACAACTGAGCCTAAAATTTTGGTTGCTAGAGATCTAACATTAAATTGCAACCTCTCACTAGGAACAGTTCACCAAGATTTCCAGCAGAATTCCTTTCTAATTCAGTTGTCAAAGATGCATTCAGCTAGAAATGCCATAGACATTTCTGGGACCTTATATACATAAAGCACGAACATGACCTCTTATTTTCACACTTGATCTTTTAAGTAATCAATAACAGTTAAAAGACAAAACAAAAAACAAAAAAGCTGACAAGTGACGGATGCTGAAATAACATACAGCTAGAGGAAAACCTCTCCCTCATTATAATCGTTCTGAGCATATTCAATGTTTAACTATGCTGAGAATCAGTTTCATTTTATCATTTTTGAGAGCTTTTGAGACAGAAAAAAGGGCAGCTCTTCTAAGTACCATACTGTTTTTCAGCCAAATTTTTACAGTGTGGACTTCAACCTCGTGGCCATTCTTTTCCCCAAGAAAAGCCCTAATGTGTGAAGTGAACATTACAATCTCTGCACAGCACTTCATACCCAAGGGAGAGATGTATTGGTTGTGGTTCAATGGCATCCTGTGCAGACCACAACGGAATCGGACAGTGGGGAAGAACAGGGACCAGTCAGGGAGAGGATTCAGACAACCAGTCAAGGAGAGGACTCGGATGAGAGTCCTGCGTCTGATGCAGAAATGGGGCCAGGACCATCTGGGAGTGGGGTGCTGCCTCTAGAGCCTGGCAGCAGCAAGGCAGAGGACCCAGAGGAGCCTGTTCCCAGTGTCCATGTGCGCAGAGCTGCTAGAAGGCGAGAGCAGCTGAAACAAAAGGGGCAACTCAGGATAAGACTGGGAGGTGACAAGGTATAAAGGCAGGCAAAGATGACGAAACCTTTGCAGAAAGCAAAGTCAGTCGTTCGTTTGGTTCAGACTCATTCTTGAAGCTCTTTGTACTTCAGCTGTTTTTTGTTCTACTTTGACACTTATGTTATTGGCAGCACTTCATAGGAAAGAAAAGTGGGTGCTTATCTCAATGGTCTGTTTGAGATTAATTACCAGCATTGCAATAAAACAAGACTTGTTTTTAAAATAAGTGTGTGCATATTTACTGTCTCAGAAGCCTTAGCCAGAACGCTAATAGGCAATCTGAGTCTTTCATACCCGTTTCTCTACAGAAGGGGTGTCAAATTCGGCCCATGGGGTCGGCCCAGAAAGGGCATTGGTACTTACCTGATATGCCTGTTCTCTGTGAGCTGTGAAGAGCATCCAGAAGTGGGAGGTGCTTCAGTCTCTTCTGGAAAGGCTGGGCTTAAAACTCCAGGATGCTCCTCCTGCTCCATGGGACACCTCCCCAGCGTCTCCCAGTTTTGTGAAGACTGAGTGCCAAAGTCCGGAACTCATCACCTAATCTAGATCTCTGACTGGAACGGAACCCCACCAGATGGAAAGAAATGGGTGGGGCTGGATGCTCTTCACAGCTCAGAGAATGGGCGTATCAGGTAAGTACCAATGCCCTTTCTCCCATGAGCTGTTCAGAGCATCCAGAAGTGGGACATACCAAAGCTTGGCCTGTCCTTAGGGAGGGACTCTGTCTAGATCGAAATCCACTCCTAAACTCTGTGGACCCTCTGCAGGACTCTTCTGCCAAATGAAGCGTCCGCTGAGGCATAGACATCAATTTTATAATTTCTGACAAAGGGCGATGGTGAAGCCCAAGTTGCTGCTCTGCAAATTTCCTCTATGGAAGCCCATGTGGCCCATGCTGCTGATGTTGCCGCACTCCTTGTTGAGTGGGCTGTAATGCCCTTAGGAACTGAGATGGACTGGCATTCGTAACTTTTAGCTATGGTGGCTCTCAACCATCTACCAATGGTCGTCGACGACACCTTGTGTCCTAAAGTGGATGGGTTGAAGGATAGGAATAGAGCCTCAGATTTTTGAAATGCTGCCGTGCAGTCTAGATAGATGCTTAACGCCCTTCAAACATCAAGTCGATGCCATTGATGCTCCAGTCTATGAGATGGTTTTGGACAAAAATTTGGAAGCACCAACTCCTGCGCTCTGTGGAAGACTGAGTTTATTTTAGGGGTGAACGATGGATCCAATCTGAGAACCACTCTGTCCACATGAAACACGCACAGGTCCTTTCTCATTGACAATGCTGCCAATTTGGAAATTCTCCTTGCTGATGTGATCGCAGTTAAGAAGACCACCTTATATGTCAGGTATTTGAGACTAGCGGTTCTTAAAGGCTCGAACGGGCCAGTTGTAAGTGCGGTTAACACCTTGTTGAGCTCCCAAGTGGGATAGCAGTGAATTACAGGAGGTCGTAAGTTTGCAGCACCCTTAAGAAAGCTGTGGACATGTGGATAGTGTGCTATGGAACAAAGGTCACCCCAGGATATCACCGAGGCTAAGGGTGACACCTGTCTGCACAAAGTATTTGGAGATAGGCCCTTGGTCAACCCCTCCTGTAAAAAGTCCAATAATTGTCCTATTGATGGGGCGGTTGGGTCGATCTTAGACCCCTAGGACCAGCGACAGAAAGCGGACCACGTGGCCTCGTATATACGATTTGTTGAGGACCGTCTGGATGCTTGTATGGTAGCAATGGCATCCTCTGAAATCTGTTGGGTCCTTAAATGGCTCCGCTCAACCTCCATATGGCTAGGCTGAGCCATTGTGGGCCCGGGTGAAATACCAGCCCTTGCAAGAGGGAAACCCTCGATGGTGGAATTTTCCAAGGTTGTTGTCTCGACAGGTCCTGTAAGTCCGTGAACCACGTTCGCCTGGGCCAGTAAGGGGCGACCAATATCAATTCTGCTCGTTCCTCCAACAACTTCTGGATCAACCTGGGTATTACAAGGAATGGAGGAAACGCATATAGAAGTCCGGGAGGCCACTGACATCGCAGGGCGTTGACGGCCTCCTCCCCCTGAGTCGGGTACCTTGAAATATACTGGGGCAATTGGGCGTTGAGGGGAAAGGCAAATAGATCGATCACCGGTTGCCCAAACCTCCGCACCGCTTCCTGGAAGAGAGATGGGTGTAGGCGCCACTCTGTCTGATCTATCGTGGTCCTGCTGAGCCAGTCCGCTTGTGTGTTTAAGGCCCCTGCTATGTGCTCTGCCTTGAGCGAAAACAGATTGGCTTCAGCCCCCTTAAACAACTTTGCCGTCTCCAGCATCAGAAGTTTGGAGTGGATACATCCCTGTCTGTTTACGTGGGCCTTGGTTGTGATATTGTCTATCAAGACCAGAATGTGGCGTGATTGAAAAAGGAGTAGAAAACTGCATAATGCCAGATGAACTGCTCACAGCTCCAATAGGTTGATGCTTTGTGATCGTTTGGAAATAGTCCAACTTCCCTGTGTACTGTGGGATTGGAAGTGAGCTCCCCATCCTACCAGGCTGGCATTGGTTGTGATCATTGCCCTGCAAGGTTCCTTGAAAGGACACCCCTTGTTTATCGTGTTTTCCGACCACCAGCGGAGCAATCAGAGAACATTGTGCGGTACCTTTATCTGGACGTTGGAAGTGGCTCTTCTGGATTACTGGAAAGGTAGCAGGAATCATTGCAGATCTTTAGAATGGAATCGAGCCCAAGCCACAATGGAAATACAAGAAATCAGTTTCCCTAACAGTTGAGACAGAACTGCCAGGGAAACCCCCTTTAAGACTCTGATCTCTCTGGCCAAAGACTGGATACTATTCAACCTGTCCTGAGAGAGAAAAACCTTGCCCTCCACAGCATCTATCACTGCCCCTAAATGAACTAACCTAGTTGAAGGGATCAAATGACTTTTATCCCAATTTATGGAAAAGCCGTGACCTTGAAGGGTCTCCAGAGTAATCTTGGTATCCAAATTTGCTTGATGTCTGGAAGATGACAAAATTAAAATATCCAGATAACATTTTAAACGAATAGATTTGATCTTGAGGGAGGAAGCCAAAACTGCTAGGACCTTGGTAAAAGTCCTAGGGGCCAAAGCCAGACCAAATGGTAGGGCGAAATATTCGTAGTGCTGATCACATTAGTAAAATCTAAGATATTTGTAGTGAGCAGGTCTAATTGGTATATGTAGATAAGCCTCTGTCAGATCTATAGAGGTCAGGACATTGTTCTCTCTGATGCTGAGCAGAATGGACTGTAGAGTAGTTATCTTGAATTTTCGATAAACCAATGATCTGTTCAGACGTTTGAGGTCCAGAATTGCCCTCCAGCCCCCCAAATTCTTTGGGACCACAAACAATAGATAGTAACAGCCTTGACCCCATTGTTCAGATGGAACCTCTCTAATGGCCCGAATATGCAGAAGATGATTGATAGCCTCCTGCATCAACGCTCTCTTAATGGGGTCCGTGGACCTAGGGCTCCTAATGAAAAAGTTCGGGGGGAGGATTGAAACACTAGCACCAAACCAAACCTAACAGAGTCCCTGACCCATGCATCAGAGGTGGAGCTGTCACATTGATCAGCAAACAATTTTAGCCACCCTCCAATGGGAGCTGCTGTCAAGGACTCACTTGGGGTGACAAAAAAATTGGCCTCTGGTACCTCTGGGTTTTTTTCTGTTTTGGGTTGCCCGCTGACCTCTATCAGAAGATTCTGACTTATCCTGACTAAAACTGGGCCAGCAGCCTTAGGTTCTCTGCGATCTGGGAACGTATGGGCCTTGATAGTAGGCCGAAAGGAACCCCTTTGAAACGACTGGGGCGTTCTGTTGTCAGAACTCCGAAAAAGAGGGGGAAGCACTTTTTCTTGTTTCTATTCTCAATAAGCAGGGGCTCCAAGACACTGCCAAATAATTTATCCCCCGATATTGGGGCTGATGCCAGCTTGCGTTTATGCTTGGTATCCACCTGCCAATGTCTGAGTCATAGCAGTCTCCGTACTGATACGTGAGATGCTATGGCTCTAGACGAGAATTTGACTGCATTAAATGTGGTGTCGGCGAAGAAATCTGCCGCTGCAATAATCTTAGCAATGTCCTGGTGGGCTCTGACATTTGACGCCGGCAATATAGCCCTCAAGTGGAAGAGCCATCGGAGGGAGGACTGTGTAAAAAAAGGACGCAGCTTTAGCTGCTCTAATGGCCCAGGCGTCAGAAACATGCGCCCTACAGAGTGCCAACTCTACTCTCTTTTTCTCCAGTCTCAGAGCTTCCTCGGCCTCATTGGGAAAGGTTGAAGAAGAGGCCAGTGCCACAATGGGCTCATCCACCTCCAGCGTTTTGAGAAAATTTGAAAACTCTGGTGCCAAATTATAATATTGTTTATCATACCCTGTTGGGGCTGGGTAGGATGCTGCTCATGCCCATTGATTTTGTACTAATTCAGCAAACCTACGAGGGACAGGAATAGTTTCTGTCTCATTAGCCAGTTGTGAGAATATTAGATCCTCAGATTCGTCTTGAGACCCTGTTGACAATGGATGAGGGCTTGATGTGCCTAGTTTAGCAGTGTTCTTTGCTTTGAACAGTAAAGATTTAAGGAAGTGTGGACGAAAAAGGCCAGAAAGGTAGGTTGGTCCAGGATGAGGCCTTCGACACCTGACATTCCTCGTTCTAGTGGGTCAGCCTCTGACAACCCCAAGTCCATCTGATGGATCGACCCCACCTCCATGGGAACATCATGGTCATCTAATTCCACCTCCTCCCAAACACCTTGGACTGGTATGTCAGGAATACTGGGGAATACCTGAGTTTGATGATGTCTCATATGCACAAAGGATCGAGCAGATAGGGATCCCACTTCCGAAGTAGCCGAAAAGTGTCTGGTCCGGATGGTTTGCTGCAGTCCAGCTGCGACGCCCATGGCCATCTCCATCCATTGCCTCATTTCGATGGGAATAGTCTCAGGTAATCCCTCCTCTTGTCTTAAACCGGTGGCCGTAGGGGTAAAGGTTGCCTCTGGGATTCACCGGTCAGTGCTCATTGGAGGAGATATGCCTGTCCAGAAATAGCCTGTCCGGGCTGGGTGGATAAGTCCAAGGGCTCCAACAATGCCCTGATCCGATTGTTGTGTCATAGCCATTTTGTCCGCCTCCCTGGCCCGTTTCTGCAACTGCCTTTCCAATGCTTGGTGCCGTCTATGGGCATCCTTATCCGCCGCCTTAGAGGCCTTTTTGGGGCCCATTGACTTACCTCAGGACTTATCTGTCTTGGAGCGGAAGACGTTGTCACCTTCCATTGTGGAGGACTGATTCTCATGCCTCAAACTTTATTTTTTTAATTGTTGTTGTTGTTGTTGTTGTTGTTGTTGTTGTTGTTGTTATTATTATTATTATTATTATTATTATTATTATTATTATTATTATTTGTACCTGGGGTGATGCCTACCCCTGTGGTTGAAAGTAGAATGCTTCTCCCAGAGTGTAAGTCAATACATACATACACACATACACACATATACGTGCCTATATCTACATGTAAAACTGTGTATATGGGAAACAGTATCTAAGGGTCCCCAACAAGGGAAACCCCCAAGCGCTCCAAGCAAGAAATATTCTGGATCCCTGGTCCCCAACGAGGGAAACCAGCTATACAGGGCCTGGATGGATCCTTTCCTGTCAAAAACGTCCCGCTGTTTGAAATGGCATTGCGGCTTCACTCCAATGTAATGATCCCAAAAAATTGCAAAAAGAGAAAAAACAAAATTCCTGTTTAAGGACTAGCTTGCTTATCCAATGCAAGCAAGATAAAAGAGAAATAATGCCAGGGATCTGGGGTGGGAAGGCACTTGCCCCGGTCCCCAAGAAGGGAAACCAGCGGGGACTGGCGCCTGTGATATTTAGGCGTGAACTTGAAGCCAGCCATTGAAAATGGTGGGAAGGCAGAATCTCCTATGTTAATTGCCTGAGCACTTTAACGAGCGACTGCTGCTGACTCTCGAAATTGTCAGATAAATGATCCTGTCAGTCGAAATGGCAAGGAAAAGAGAGCCGCGGCTGCGAGCGCTCCGCCAAGACCACACAGATAAGATGATCAGGGGATTAGATAAGCTAATTGCCTGAAGCGGCCGTCTCAGGCTGCCTGCAGAGTGGCAGGCTCCACCAGCCACAAAGAACTGCTCTCAAACTGATCGGGGGGATGACCTAACAGAGCCACAAGCCTTGAAATCGCCAAATTAATTGGGGAAAAATTTACAAGCTGAATTAACCCAAAGCAAACCTGAATTTTGACTAGCTGAATCAGAAAACCGTTCCAGTCAGGGAGTGCACAACCTCTTACCACGAGGGCTGAGCTAAAACTGGGGGACGCTGGAGAGGTGTCCCGTGGAGGAGCGTCCCGGAGTTTTAAGCCCAGCCTTTCCAGAAGAGACTGAAGCACCTCCCACTTCTGGATGCTCTGAATAGCTCATGGGAGAAATATCAAGGAACCAGCCCGTGTTGACTCTGGCAGATAAAACGGGCCGCATTCCCCCCCGTGCCTCATTTTCACCTCCCATGGGTTCCTGCAACACTCTGCCATCTGAAACCAGGCCAAAAACGGGACCCAAAACAGGGCAGAAATGGTGAAAAACAGGCCAAAAACAGGCCATACAGCCCATTTTTGGCCAGCAGAGTGCTGCAGGAGGCCCTAGAGGGCAAAAACAAGGTGCAGAGGGGCTTCATGCATACCCCATTCCCCCATTTTGGCCAGCAGGGTACTACAGGAAGCATCTGTCCCACCTCCCCACCCCACCCCGCCGCCGGCAGAAGAGAACTACAATGTTGATCCAGCTCTCGAAGAAATCCACTCCTGCTCTACAGCAATTCCTAATCTCGGGAACAGGACATAATTCTAGAGATCTAAAGTGCCAGCATCAATATCCAGGCCCTCCAATTAAAAGTTCAATAGTTTTAAAGTATTTAATATTTTTAATGCTCAAGAATTTCTGAATTTGAGGAGCTACACATTGACATTTGATTATACTGGATTCAATATTATATTTAACCAATGTGTCAGCTTTAGAAGCCATATTAGCACCAGAAGCTTCCATGCTGCCACATTCTTGAGCCTGGGAAGATGGGAGGAGGCAATTTTATGGAGTGTATATGGTTAGACATAATAGCATTCTTCTTTAGAGTCAAGGTTATGTTGTTCCTGCTCCTGGCTTAGGAGTAGTAGAGGGGACGTCTCAAGTTGGGATGGATGGTGATTGGGGCATGTGATGGAATGATGGGAGCAGGGGATGGATTTTTAATATTTTACTTATTGGAGGGGAACCCAGAAGTTTCAGATTTGGGATTTCCCAGATGTGCCAGTTTACTACTCTAATAAAAGGAGCCTTTGAGAGTATGCCTGTCTCGGGATTTAAAATTGATCAGTGGTTATATATACAAATCCATAGTAGATACAAACAAGATATCAAAGAGTTTGGAATCTATAGCAAATTACAACACTTAGATAAAATCTTATTAGGATCAAATAAAAAGAATATCTCTAAATTTTATAAATATTTATTGGAGGTAGAATTAGAGCAAGAGATAGTGAAAGGGAACATGATAATGTGGAGTAGGAATATTGGAAGAAGCATTACATTAACAGAATGGGAAAAGATCTGGAATAGAATCATTAAGATTACGAAATCTGCGGCGTACAAAGAAAATATGTATAAAATGTTATATAGATGGCACTTATCCCCTTCGAGGTTAGCGAAAATGAACCCAAACTCTAGTCCAAAATGTTGGAAATGTAAAAACATAGAGGGAACCTACTTTCATATGTGGTGGACCTGTAAAGAAGCCCAGAAATACTGGCAAAAAATTAGAAAATGGCTGGAGGAGATAACCAAAGAACAAATCGAATACAAACCAAAGTTCTTCCTACTAGGGATCTCTGATAAACATTTTCCTAAAAAGACGAAATATATAATAATTCATATTCTAACTGCGGCCAGATTAGCATTTGCCCAGTGCTGGAAATCATCCTGTTTACCTACAGATCAATTGGTCATTCAGAAAATATGTGACTGCGCAGAAATGGACAATTTAACCATAGCTCTTAAAAATAAAGAGTCTTCAGCATTTGATAACAATTGGAATGCGTGGTATAATTGGTATATCAGAGATAAACTGTTCAATGAATAATGGGTAATTTAAGCATAAATAGTGATAGGATGTGTATATTTAAAGTAAGGTAGGAGAATTGGATCTTGCAGACTGTCAAAAAGAATATCTGTCTGGTTTTAACATATTTTCTTTTTTCTTCCGTCTCTGTTTTTTTTCTCTCTTTTATACTTCTTTTTCTCCTTTTTCGGTCGCAAGACCGAGCGTTTTTTTTTCCTCTCTCTTTCTCTTCTTTCTTTCTTCTTTTTCTCTCTCTGTTGCATATGTAATGTTGTTATGTTATTTTTTAATTGTAAATTCAATAAAATTTATATATAAAAAAATAAAAAAAGAGAGTATGCCTGTCTCAGAGTTTTTTGTTGGATTTGAGGTTTTCTGGATTTACATCATTCTTGGCCAGAATTCCCAAGAATTAGCTTGGCCTTTGATAATATTATAAGCTTCCAGAAGTGTATTTCTTACATGTTTGTTGGAGAATACTAGGTGTTTTTTTTTTTTTTTACAAACTTCTGGATTTGCAGGAGATATCAATTCCCCCCATAAAAAGCTTCTAAAAAAGATTTTTACGCTCCAGAGCTGCTATGGTTCTTTATAATACATCATATTTTCAAGGATAATAAAGCATATTCTATTTTGAAAGCTGTGGTAGCCAATTAGAGATAGCAAATCACTGAAAAGTCTTTTCACTTGCACATTGCCATGCTCTCCCCTCAGCCGTCCTGGACAGCAAATATAAAGGGATACCTCTGGTTGACAGGCTCTGTCCCCGTGATTCTGGAGAAATGGAAACCTCTGGACACTTTCTTCTTTGCTGATCTTTTTACAGAAACATTGGAACAAAATTTATTTTCCTGATAATTAATAGGTATTCTGGCCATTCCAGAACTGTTTATCATCAGTGGTTGCTTAAAGATGAACAGATCATAGTCACAGTGCAGCTAGCTAGAGTCTGTGCAGCAGCACTCAAAGTTTGCTGGAACCTGATGAACCTAATTCACTATAACCATTTTATACAATTAATGCATTAATGACATTATCACCCTGTTGTACTTTAATACCTAGTAACTATAGACATTCACAATTAATATTATATTCTAGCTTAGGCCATGCTCTTGTTTACTGCAACTGATAGGATAAGCTGCCAATGATTTCAACATAGATTTATTATTTTCTTCTAAAACTTTTTACTAGATACTCTTTGAGCATTTTAATTGTCTTTGACTGTAATCATTCATTCATTCATTCATTAAAAGTCATGGATCTAGTTCAAGTTAACTTTTTCACTTTTGAATTCTATTAATATTTTAATTCTTCTGAAATAACTCCAGGACAGAAACTGGAATTGGAATTATCCAGTCCTGGATTATGACTACCATATGATTGCCTTCAGGCTAGCTAACAAGACATTTACTAGTAATGTTCAATTATCCAGATACAGAAGCATGTGTGTAAGCACATGACTAGCAAAACAAGAGGGTTCTCATCGCAAGTAATACCTGCTACAAACAGTTCTGAGAAAAGTTCCTTTGCAAACTACATTCAACAAGACAAATTCACAGGACACAATAAACTATATCATGGGAAAGTCTGCAAGACATTCATGCTTAGCCTCTACACATTAGCTTATACTCTAAGCAAATTTGTATTACCTCTTCTTTTCCTAGGTACCAAATCTGTTGTTTAATTCTGTTTTTACTGTACATACTGACTTATGTGATTTAAGATGAACCAGGATGAAGTTTTATATTTCATTACGTACATGTTCGTAAAGTTGCAATTTCCCAAAATGTCAAAGAACGGTGGGGCAAAACATCAAATCAATGAACTGAATTGTTGATTTGATCTTTAGCCTGTGGCTAAAAGCTTGATGCAGACTTCATTGAAACCAATTACAGGATAGGGCTTATTGCAAAGAAAATATTGGTAATTCAGCTAATGATATAGACTGAAAATATAATAAAAATGTTGCTATTAAAAACCAATATTTAAGGAGGAAAACCTCATCCAACAGTAAAAATTAAAGGTCCTACTCAAATACTCCAAAGTTGAATCTGAACAGGGTTTTTTGCATATATAAGGATACGGGCAAGTTCTTAATACTTTTTTTTTTGTATTCTTGATATTTCTGACATCACAAAGCAGTGTCATCTTACTCATGTGCTGGAATTTATAGGAGATTAAACTATTGGATTGAAATCTTGAATACTCATGAAAGCAGATTTATTATAGATATGCCTTAACTATAGTAATGTTTACTCTATAGTGGTTACAGCAATAAAAAATATTTCAATGTTCTGCTTGCAACCACATTTATATAACTATGCAAGTTTTCTAAATGGTAAACTTTTAAAAATAAATTAAAACACTTAATCCTTAAGAGGAATTGCTACTTATTCTTAATGTAAAAGAGGACTTTGAAGTTTGAACATATACATTGCCATACATGACCCATAAAGAGGCTTCAGCTACTTCTGTTAGAGACAGCAATTAATATATATTTAGTTGGGGGCGGGGGAATCAAAAGCAATTCTCCCATATGGGAAATTCTCATTTGCGCAATAATTTTTTTTCAGAAGATCTATGGACGCTGATGCAAAATTGACAACTTGTTGAGTTCAGTGGAGATTTGAATACCAGAAGTTTGTGACAAATGATTTGCACTAATATTTTGATACATTGGCATTTTTTCTTCTAATGACATTCATTTTTCCCCATGTAGCTTCACATAACCAGATAAAGTGCAAAATACTATTTGAGTTAATAATATATTCTGTATTTAAATAATAAAAAAGCATTTTCTATAATATTTATTTGTTTGGCTTCAGATAAAGCATCTAAAAGCTACTATTTATGCTTGCCAGAAGTACTGGTGGCTTGCTTATTAACGTTGATCATAATGCTAGTGTGTTTTTTTTTCAAACAGTTTATCTGAAAAGGAGGTTTAATAAGTATTTGATATGGGAAACTTTCACAGAGGTAGTGTTAAGATATTAAACTAAGTCTAAGAAGAAGTCTTAGTGAGTCTCTCACAGCCCAACCCCTTCACAGAACTGTTATGAGACAGAACTGTATATAAACTGCTTTGAGCTCCTGAAGAAAACATAGGATAAAATAAAACAAATAAATAGCAATAGCACTTAGACTTATATACAGCTTCATAGTGTTTTGCAGCCCTCTCTAAGTGGTTTACAGTCATATTGCCCCCAACAATCTGGGTCCTCATTTTACTAACCTTGGAAGGATGGAAGGCTGAGTCAACATTGAGCCAGTACAATACTGCATTCTAACCATTGCGCTACCACGGCTCATCAAATATAAGACCAATAGTTCCATAATAGCAGACATCCTTTTTCCTCTTTTTTTTTCTCCCAACTTTTTAGCTCCAAACACTTTCAGACAAAACTGCTTATTGAATACGGGATACTAGTTAACATGACTAAATTGGTTTTAACATAAACAACAAAAATGTTCATTGTAATGATGAATTTAACCTATTGTATAGTAGGTTCTCAATGTTAAGATTCCATTTTCGTTAAATGGCATGCTGGGATATTATTACAGATCAGCTAACAATGACAGTATTACCAGAATTATTTATCAGTTCATAGATGATGATGAATTGAAAAAAAGATGACTTGCTTAATGCCACCTAATGAGCTCAGAACAAAGAAGAAAGCTGACTACAAAGATCTACTGTAATATGAAATATATTATTGACGATGAAATGTTTATGCCTATTGCCTTATAACTGTATGGTAACAACACACTGCACTGTGTTATTTACTGAAAGGATTGTGATTTGAAACTTGGCTTCCCAGCTTTCCCAACTATAAAGGCACAATTTGAATTTAGACTTTCTAGTTGAAAGGTCAATGCTTTTGAAAAATTCTCAATGCAGCACAGCAATCTTGAGGAGAGGAACAAATGAGCAACAAATAAACATTTACTGCATCTCATGTTGGTTACAAGGAAAGTACCTCATGCTGCTTCCCATGAACTATAGACATTTCCTAAATCTTATCAGAAATTCTTTCATGAGATCTGTAATCTGCTTGGATAAATTTACCATACTGATAATCTTACAAAGGCAATGAAAATACAGGTAGTCCTCAATTTACAATCATTCATTTAGTGACTGTTCTCCAGTCTCACTAAGTTATATTGGCACTGAAAAAAAAGTTATTTGCAACCTGTTTTCACACTTACATGCATTGCAGCATCTCCACAATCATGTGATCAAAATTCAGGCGCTTGACAACTGGCAGTATTTATGACAGTTCCGCTGTCCCTGGTCATGTGATCACCTTTTGTAACATTCCTGGCCAGCAAGATACAGATCAGCCAATAACAGCAGAAGTCACATTTTAGCAGCTCTAAGCCACTAAGTGCCCTTTGAAGTACAAAAACTTGTAATTTATTGACACAAAACCATCTACAATAGAATCATGAAGTTTTCTGGATGAAAGTACTAGCATTTTGATGCCACTGTGATAAAGACTCCAGTTTCAATAACTTCCATTATTTCCAACTGTTACATCTTATATCTTTCCTAAAATACATACATTCCCCAGCTTAAAACTGCTTCAATGGGGACAGAACTGCTTCTTTTTTCATTTATTCATCATAAATCTATGCCTCAAGAAGAGAAGTATGTAATTCAGAAATGGACCAGCTAAAGGATTTTGAATATTAGTTGGTGAAAAGGCAAAAGAATAAGCTATCACTTTATTTCTCTTTAATATTTTTTTTTCATTTTCAGGTCCTGAATTATAGTACTATAAAGCCTGCTGATATGCCTAAGATGTAGGATAATCTTTTTGAAGTTGGAGTGGTCAGTTTCTTGCCTCCTTAGACCTCTGTGCACTAAGATAGGGATAGAATCCCAGTTCTGAACACACAAAAAATCATTTTTTTCTTGGACTACAACACAAGGTGGAAGTGGTATGGGCTGATAAGGGAAGGTTTCCCTGCTCAAATTTCAAAAGATTCATAGCATGGAAACCAAGTGAGAGAGGGGAAGAGAATAATCCATTTAAATTCTTGAATAACCATAGTCCAAGCCTGAAAAAGTAAAGAGGGATACACAGTCTCTTTCAAATTCCAATCATTGAAAGGTTTGCGGTAATCCAGGTAAAAGATATGATGGAGACTAAGTCTCTAAGCATCCTAAAATTCTAATGCAGACAAATTCACTCTCAATGCTATGAATGAAGCATTTTAAAACAAAGCAAATACTAAACAGAATTCTGGGTCTAGAAAGAAAAATGGCATATTAAATTTAGAAATGATCTAAAATAATAATAATGGGAGCAAATTTTATTCAAAAATTCATGCGTATTTCAGCTCCACAACATATTTTGTGCAGAGACTATGCTGGCATAAACAGCATTTTACAATTAAATTATCACCCAGTTCCTGTGACTAATGTTACAACTTTCTCTAATGTTATGTTCCTTATCACCTGTCAATGAAAGCTAAGCACAGGGGGGGAAAAATCCATGATGATGTTACAGCACAAGAAAAAAAGAATGTATTTGACATACAGGATTTGTCTTTTCACTGACACCCTGTTCCTCTCCATAATTTATTTAGAAAAATAAAATGTCTTTAAAATCTTTCTTTTTAACTCCAAATACATATCCATTTTACTTTTGTGGCAATAACATTGGAATAGTTTGTCACTACCTTCTTCTGAGATATTGTTTTCAATTTTTTTCATTTTTGCAACATTGGATTTTGTTACATTTTATACTCTAGCAATATGATGGCACACATAAAATTCAAGGAGTTTGAACTCTGAAATGTATGCAAAGTTGCACTCATCTAGAAAAAGTAAAGTTTCTCCTGCAGGTTAAAAGAGATTAAATTCTGCTTGCAATAAGGGAATTACTGAAGCTTTTCTCATAATTTAAACTTTAAACTATGTATTTCCGGAATTTATATTCTTCCCTTACCCCAGCCCCAAATCTCTTAAATATACTGGAAGCTATGCTGAGTTTTAACCACTACATTGAGCTTTTACAATTGGGTCAAACTCTAAAAACTTCAAGTAGTTTTTAGAACTTTCCCTGCTTTGGTGAAACATTTATTAATACAACATGAAATATTTATTATTTGTTTCCAATACACACTACTTCCTAGACATTAAAGATGGCACAGCACCTTCTTTCAAAAAGATAAAGAAAAAGCATGAGCTGCCAAATTTTCTAGCATAGTAGAAGAGAAAGCAGAGTGTGTGCTTTGCTACTCCTGGCCTTTAGAATAAAATTTCCACTGGTAAAAATTTTGTAACTAAGAAATTGTATCAACAAATGGGACTGGTAAATCCCATTTGTTAATGTGGTCAATCTTTTGATGGTCTGGGCTAGATTCAGCATTTTTGAAGGGTGAAGAGCAAGAAAAGAGGACAATTATACAAAATGGGTGAAGCCTGTTAAACATGAAGACATACATACATTTTTTTCTCCCTGTTGGTAACATGGAACCTTTTCCATAGCTGAAACATGTGTTTCTATTATATGTTGGAGAACAGGAAAATGAAGTTTTAGAGATCTCCTGATATCAGTAGGGAGAAGTTGAGCTGACTGATATGATCTTGGTCCCAAAGTTCTGAAATCTGAAGTTACATCTTGCTTTTCTTTTTCACTATACGCTTCAAAAAACAGCTGCTGTATTTTCAACTTCAGGACACCTCGAAGACATAGCATCAAACTCCGTAACTTGGATTACCTCCAGAAATAATATAGCCTGCTTGGTGAGTGAAGAAAGGGGTAATTTCTTGATTTATAATGAACTATATAGTAGATGTCAGAGGGGAAGTAATCCTCAATGGAAAATTTCAGTGTACTCCTCACAAATGGCTTTGTTCTTTTGCACTGTTCCAAGTAGCTAATGTATTCTCTCACTTTATTCTGGCTATCCATTTTAAGTCTTCCTAATGGAGCTCCTAAATGCTGACACTTCGGGAAACAGCCTAAAATCTCTAACCTCCTACACCAGTCTGCAACAGAAATGGTCAAGGGTGAACATTCAGGGTTTCACATAACAAAGAAGTAGCTCATCAGTCTTTTCTCCAAACACAACTAGATAGAAATACTGACTTTTTTCAGAAAAGAATTTATTTTGAAATGAATATAAAAATGCCAGTTAAGGCTTGGGAGGCGTGAAGAAACAAACATTGACGTAAGAAAAACTTCTAATGAAACTATTCAATCCAAGTAAAATTTCAGTATCACAAAACATGATGAGTGCCACTACAACTATTCCTCAATATAAATCATTCACTTAATGACCCTCTGAAGTTACAATGGCACTGAAAAAAGTGACTTACAACAGGTCCTTGTATTTACAACTGTTGTAGTAAATTTGGGAGGTTGGCAACTGGCATGTATTTACGATGGCTGCATTGTCCCAGGGTCATGCAATCATCATTTGCAAACTTCCCGGCTTATGACAAGCAAAGTCAAAGAAAGCAAGATGGATTTACTTAATGATTTCATGATTAATTTAACAACATGACAAATAGGTGACTCACTTAACAACCACCTTCCTTATAGCAACAGAAATTCTTGTCCCAATTGTGTTGGTAAATCCAGGACTACTCATAAATGTTGTTTTCAAGGATGAGACCATTATTACTACAGCTATCTACTATGGTAGATGAACCTCCATGGATAGGGATTTCTAAATATTAGAAGTGGGATATAATAAAGGCTGTTTCCTTTATTCTGAAAAGCATCTGTCTAATCACTGCTGGAAGCAAAAAAAATGCTGAGTAGACATCTCTTAAACAGATTCAGCAAGTCTTAGTGTAAATGTGTGTCACTTCATTAATCTACTTCTATTCTTGTCCATATTAGACGTAAACTGTGTAACACTTCTTCTAGGATTACACCATATCAAGGAGCGGGGAGGACAATAACTGTCCAAATACCTACCACCCACTTCTAAAATTCCAGATGTTGAAAAACAGTATATATAGGCATTAGGCTCTAATTCTTTTCACTTAATCTTCAGTATTACAGAAGTCTCTGAAATTGCTGACCATTCTGAAGTACCACTGTCATGCAGAGTGTTACTTAATTAATTGGTGTAGCATAAGAGAATATATTCTCTATAGGCAACAAGCTATTACAAAATTGATAAATTACTCATAGGTCATTTCCATACATGTATCTATACAGTCATGATAATTCTATTTATTGTTTTGTTTTCTATTTTAACTTTATAAAATGCACTGTTTTTCCAACAGAAAAAAAATGTCTTAAAATGCTACTTAATATCTTTTCAATGAACCAGCACCGTAAAGACTTTCATTTAATTCACCTATCTGCTCTTAGGAGAAACATGACAAGAAGACTTTAAAAGGGGCATTAGTCTTACCTGATACACTCCTTCTTGGTGTGCTGAGAGAGAATCCAAGGGTTGACATTGCCTTTCTGCCCAGAGACTGAGTCTGTCAAAGTTCCAGCCATGCATCATTTGCCTGTCTGAGTCCCAATTTTGATGAAGGTGTAGCGATTGACTAGACCCATGATGGCGAACTTATGACACATGTGCCGGAAGTGGCATGAAGAGCCATTTCTGCCAGCATGCGAGCTATAATCCAGAACAGAGCCACTGCACATGCGTGCACGCCTCCTGACAGCCAGCTGGTTGTTGGGTATCTGCCACGCATGGGGGGGTGAGGCGCATAAGGGGCATGAGAGGGGCATGTGCAGGAGGGGCGGGGGTCATACGGGCATTGCATTATGGCTGCAGGCATGCGTGTGTTCTGACCAAGGCTTCCAAGACCATATTACTCACATACTTATTTTAAAAAAACAAGTCGTTTTATTGCAATGCTGGGAATTATTTTCATTCCCAGCTGGTAATGAATCTCAAACAGTCCCTCAAGATAAGCACCCACCTTTCTTTCCTGTGAGGTGCTGCCAATAACATAAATGTCAAATAAACTAGAACAAAAACCAACCGAAGTACAAAGAGCTTCAAGACCAAATCTGAACCAAACAAACGACTTTGCTTCCTACAAAGGTTTTATCATCTTTTCTGTCCTTTATACCTTATGGGAGGGGCAATCACCTCCCAGCCTTATTCCCAAGTCACTCCTTTTTTTCAGCTGCTCTCGCCTTCTAGCAGTTCTGTGCACACCGTCACTGGGAACGGGCTCCTCTGAGTCCTCTGCCTCGCTACTGCCAAACTCTGGAGGCTCTGGAGGCAGCACCCCACTCCCAGATGGTCCTGGCCCCATTTCTGCATCAGACGTAAGATCCTCATCCGAGTCCTCTCCAGACTCCCTGACTGGTCCCCGTACTTCCTCACTGTCCAATTCCGCTGCCATCTGCACAGGCTGCCGGTGAACCACAACAGCGTGCGCGCACAGGCTTCTGGCATGCGGCAACAAAAAGGTTAGCCATCACTGGCCTAGATGTATTTCCAGTGCTTATTCCGACCACTCTTGGACTCTGGACCAGACGGTCGTCAGGGTGGGGTTCGATTCTCTCTCAGCACACCAAGAAGGAGTATATCAAGTAAGACCAACACCCCTTCTCCAGTGTGCCAAGTAGAGAAAGTAAGAATGGGACATACCAAAGCCGGCTGTCCTAAGGATGGGTAGCAGTCTGGTCCCGAGTCCACAAGTCCATATGCACCTTCTGAAGCACCCGCCTGCTGAAGGCTGCTTCAGCTGAAGCGAAGAAGTCCAATTTGTAGTGTCTTACAAATGGAGATGGAGAAGACCATGTTGCTGCCCTAAAGATGTCCTCAATAGAGGCCTGTGTCACCCATGCAGCCATCGTGGCTGTGCTTCTGGTGGAATGAGCTGTCACTCGCCTGGGCAATGGAAGAGCTTGAAGCTCATAAGCTTTGGTGATTCATGCCTATGGTCAATAGTGTAACTTTGGTACCCAGCATAGAGGGCTGGAAGGATACAAACAAGGATTCCATTTTTCGAAGAGAGGCTATTCTCTTGATGTAGGTGTGGAGAACCTTCCTAATGTCCAAAGTATGGTCAAGCAGCTGGGCTCCTTGAAAGTACATCGCATGGTTATGGCCAGGACATCAATCCTTGGAAGGATCAAAGTACCTTTGATGGAACCCGAACCCTGGCATTCGAGTTGCTGCCATCGAGTATGGCAGGAGAAACCACTGTAAGCTCCTGGTGTGCAGATGTGCCCAAGGGACGATTGATATGCAGGACATCATCTTGCTCAGGAGCTGCAAGAGGAGGACCCGGGTCACTGTTCCACTCAGATCCGACTCATTAAGGCTTCTATACAGGCCTGATGCTCCTGGGAAAGGGATACCTCACACGACCAGGTATCTATCACTGCTTCGAGGTGTAATTGATTGGTGGGAACCTGGTGGTTCTTTTCGAAATTGATTGAAAATTCATGGTCCTGGAGGACCCAGATCATGACCTGCAGGTCCTCTCTAGCCCGAAAGTGAGATGATGACAGTATCAGAATATCGTCGAAGTAACACTGGATGCGCAGGGAATTGCCCTGAAGTGTGCCGCCAGTGCCATTAATTTGGTAAAGGTCCTGGGTGCTGAGGACAGGCCGAATGGTAGGGCTCTGTACTGGAAGTCCCACATAATAGAACATCAGGAACCTTCGGTGGAATGATAGGATAGGCACATGGAAGTCCAGAATTGCTCTCCACCCCCACCCTGAGTTCTTCAGGATTATGAATAGGATGGAATAGAATACCTGCCACTGTTGGTCCTCTGGAGCTGGCTAGATAGTGTGAATGTCCAACAAGTGTTGGATTGCGGTCTCAATGAGGCCTCTCCTTATGTAGTTCTTGGAGATGAAGCAACGAATGAAGTGCTTCAGGGATGTGGAGAGGAATTTGAGTATGAGACCTGGACTCATTGTATTTAGGACCCAAGTATTTGTTATGGTTGCCTCCTATTGGTTTGAAAATAGACCTAGGCAGCTGCCAATGGGAATATTGGACTGGCAGTCACTTGAAGCAGTGAAAAGGGCTGACCCACAAAATGGTGCTTGGCCTGAAATTGTTGTCTGTTTTGGTCCCGAAATGTTTCTGTCCAGTTGGTGGTCAGACCTTTGCAAATAGGCCCTCTGGTGTTGAGGGGTGTCAAATCCGATGTCTGTAGACTGAAAGGAAGATCTATGAAAGTAAGGCAAGGAGGTCTGCTCACCTATACATGGAAGGCAAGACCTTCCTCCTGTCTTTGTTTTCCACAAGGATGGGCTCCAGGGCCTCTCCAAACAACTTGCTCCCCCTGAAGGGAACAGAGGCTAGTTTCCATTTAGACCTTCTGTCTGCCTGCCAGTGACAGCGGGATGTTACTGAGAGGCAATGGCCCTGGAAGTGAACTTAGCTGCATTCAAGGTAGCATTGGCCAAGAATTCAGTTGCTTCCATCAGTTTGTTGATGTCCTGGTGAAGGTGTCCTTGGATGGCACTCTCGCTTGCATCAGGCGAAGCCAGAGCAAGGAGGTCATGTTGAAAAAGGAGGTGGCCATCACTGTCTTGACCGCCCAAGCCGCCTCCTGATGTGTCTTGCGGAGGGTCAGCTGCACCTTCTTGTCCTCCATCTTCAGGCCATCCACTATGAGATTGGATAAGATAGGGAGGAAACTAAGGCCTCCATAGGTCCATCCACTGTTGGTAACTGGAGTGCCTCAGTGAGGTCCGAGCCAATATGATAAAACCTTCTGTCACTCCGAGTGGGATATGACTCTGGTTGAGACCATTGCCTCTGGACCACATCCAGGAACAGCTAAGGTGAGGGAATTTCCTCATGTTCCACAATTGATTCAGAAAATAGTCCCTTACTTGGGTCTTGTAGGTCCAAAGCCACCTCTGATGGGTGAGAATCAACTCCCATATGAGCCGTGGTTTTGGCTTTATACAGGAGGGATTTGAAGAGGGCTGGGCAGAAGAGCCTGTGAATGCTGGGTGATCAGGAATCAGTCCTTTGTCCTCAGAGAATGCCAGGTCTACCCCGAGAGCGATTCTTTGCTCTGCATGGATGAATTGGGAGATCAAGGCCGCTGAAAGATTGCCAAGTCTGTGTGAATCTGAGGTTGCTGGTGTGGATGCTGCAAAGTATTGGATGCCAGAGTGGGAGTCTGGTGGCTTGTTGCAAGCCTGCAGCAATTCCCTGTGTTATTGCCTCTGAAATTAGGCTTTTTAACTGTTCAGATATTTCAGGCCCTTGGCTCCCTCTTGGGTGGAGCCCTGCCGCTGTGGGAATGAAGGTGGCTTCAAGAGCAGAGACTCTGCCTTTAGAAGGTGGCTCCCATTCTGTTGTTGCTAGGCAGGAAAGTGGAGCCAAAAATTCCTCATTGCTGCCTGATAGAAAGGGCAGCTGAGAGGACTGTTCTCTGGCGCCATCTGGCAACCAGACCTGTTACACTGCATCGTTTGAATGTTCCAATGGTTTAGCCTGCAGAGAGCAGGAAACGACAGGGCCTCCCCGAGAGGAATTTGCTTGCCTCCCTCCCTCTGCTTGTTTCTCAGCCTTGGAGATTTCTTTCTCCAGGGCCTTTTGATGCTTTCTGGCATCTCTTTCCTCAGCTTTGGAAGCTTTTTTAGAATAAAGGGCTTTTGCCCTTATCGTGTCAGCTGCTCCCTTGCTAGCCGATTTGGTTGATACGGAGCGTTTCTTGGCAGGTTTGGGTTGTACAGGGAACGCCTGATCTTCCCACTGCCTCCTGTCTCCTCCATTTTGATTGCCGTGGCCAGTCAGGCTTGTTCCTGAAAGGAACACTACTGCCGCGGCTTTGAGTGCCGCAATGGAGAATGCCCCGGAATTAACCAGACAGTGACTCCACTTTCTGCTCCAACCCCTTCACAGGCAGACTGTTCCTGAACTGTTGTTGCAGTTTAACGTAGTTTGCCGAACGAGGGCTTTTGGTGGTGATGGCTATGCCGGACACACCAGTGGAGCCAGCGTACTCACAAGTGGCTAGAACTCGCAGGCGTGAGGTGGCTATGCCAGACTGGGGGAGCCAGCCAAGGCGCAACCATTATGGTGGTCCAGTTGGGACGGAGGGCTATGCCGGACGGACCAGGAGAACCAGCTAAATCAAAAAATGGCTATGCCAGGCAATCCGGAAGTCAATTATCGCATGGCAACTATGCCAGACAGACCGGGGAAGCCAATTCGTTCGCTATCCTTGTGAACAGAAACGCGGTTCTAATGACCTACTATAAAGTAGAGAATCCAAGAAGCAATTCTGTCCAGGTCTGTGTCTCTAAGGAGTCAATTTTCCAACCTCTCTCTTGGACAGACTGAGCCAAAACTGGGAGTCAGACAGGCAAAGGAGGCGTGGCTGGAACTTTGACACACTCAGTCTCTGGGCAGAAAGGCAATGTCAATCCATTCTTGGATTCTCTACTCAGCACACTGGAGAACTGCCAGTATCAATGACATGACAGTATTATTAGTTAAACCAATAAAATATCAGCTATTTTTTAATTCTCTGTAGGTAAAATGTACACATTTATATGATGTGATAGCCATTTGACTAAGAGCAATAAAAAATACCAAAAGCTATAATGTAATGGCAATAGTAGAAGAAGAGTATTGATAATTTTATCATATTAGTAGATGGCAGCATCTGACATGTATTGCATGCCTCCTCTTCCAAGTAACCCTGCATCAGTTTTATCTCCTAAAAACATTCAGCAAACATCGCTACATTAGACTGACAAGAGGCAGGAAAGCTGCTCCTTAAAACATGTTGGAACATTTCCTTCGCTTGGTGCCAAAAATGTGTCAGCCTCTCAAACTTGTAGGTAGGCGGACATGGGTGTGGTATTCCTTTCATAAAGGAAAACCTGGCAGTTGAAAATCCAGGAGAAACTTATCTTTTGCTATTCTTCTTCCATCATGGGGATGGGAGATCCAGTTGAAAAGATGTCCAGGAGACCACCACAACATAAAGATATGAAATATGCCTGACTTTGCTACCTTTTCCAATTTCAGAAATTTAACCTTAGGAAAGTCCTATTGCTTCAGCAATTTAAAGTTGCCTTGTTTAGGATTCTAGTAGAGAATTTTTTTTTGTATAACAGTTATGCATACTGAAGTTTTAAAGATTTTGTCATTCACATTTATAATTCACTCCAAGGTGTGCTTCACAATTTTTTTATGGTGAGTTTTTGCCAATCTCTGTTCTAACATGTTCCCTGCCTTCCCCTTTCCCCCGGAGTTTGCTTTTCCTTTTTTGAAAATGATAGTCAATGGTTTTATTCAAAGTCATTCAGGAAATTGTGTCTTCTGCTTTAGTGAGGCTAATCCTGGAAAGCTAATACAAAGATAAATCACTCATTAAACACTTCCAATAGTGAAAAACTCAAGCTACGTCACCTTAACTTCTAACGAAAACAACAAAGGCTGCTTTCTTGTGGAAGAAAAAATAGGCAGCAATAAGTTTACTAATGTGAGGTAATTGTGGAGGACAAAGGAAATTTTCTGGAAAATGCCCATGTGTTTTATTCATATTTGTTCTCTTACTTTTTTGTCTAAAAAGGATTAATCATAGAAGAAATATCGATCACATTTTTCATACATATAATAAAATCACAGCCAATCAATTACTTTGCATCTATCTTATTAGAGATTTTTTTGAATGAAGTTTTTTCAACTTCCTTTAATATGGTTTAGAGATTCTGAAGGCTCGTAAAGATTTTGCTGATTCTACTAGTTATCACCTTTTCTTTTTGGTTAAAATTTTGTTATCAAAATTGGGATCATGATATTGGTACATTAAAGTATCATACAGACAAATCTCTGACAGTTCATTTTGGCACAACCTGGTTCTATTAAAAAGATGGCAAGCTTAGTTACTTGGTTATTAATTGATATTTTAGATTTATCTTCAGAAAAAAATGAAGTAGTGGTGTGATGGATGAATAAGGTCTGTATAATATATGCAGAATAAGACCTTAATATGGTACTTTTGGAACAAGGTTTACCCAATGTATTGCCTTCTTTTTTATTTCATCAAATTAAAATATATTATTTGATGTGGGGCTATTACAAACTATTCCTCACTTATCAAGATATCTCATAGAACTTACAAGGGATGCTCTTTATATCTCTTTGATTTAATCTGAAATATTGTAATAAATGGTCTGTCTTCTTAAGACATTCTGCCTGTAAAATTAATTGGAGTGTACACAAATTGTTGATAGACTGGTGATGTTTCATTCATTGTTATTAAAATTCTATTTAAACCCTAAATTATTTTTTAAAAGAATACAACTAACATAAGATGCTGGGGAAGGAAAAATTTTCCTGACATCCAGCTTTGGGAAAATATCTTGCCTTCTATTTCACTCTATTATCTAAATGAAGAAGTCAAGAAGTAAAAATGAGCACAATCAAGAAGTTACTATGTGACTGCTTTGATATCATAACAAGAGATTTGATTCTCTTAGTCAAAATTACACCGCATTTACAACATGAAAAGTTATGAGGCAAGCTTGGGAGATCTTTCTACAAAACTAGAAACACTTTTGGTGAGATGGATGGCTATATAAATTTGATAAATAAAAATAAAAACTATTAAGACAGAAGATAATTCGAATCCTTGTTCACAGATCAACACACTAGGGGAAAACATTAATAAGAAAACAGAAAATTAGTTTCTTTCCCCCATTTTTTATTGGAATTCATGGGCTAGTTAACAGGGAAATTAATACTTTGGATCAGATAATTGTCAACAAAGTTTGTAAACCATTTTTTTTAATTTAAAACAGTAGCCATGGTTGTGCAGTGGTTAGAATGCAGCATTGCAGACTAAAATGCCCACAACCAGGAGTTCGATCGTGTGTGACTCAAAATTTCAAACAGTCTTCCATCCTTCCAAGGTCAGCAAAATGAGGACCCAGATTGTTGGGGGCAATATGCTAATATTTGTAAACAAGTCCAGGCACTCATTCTAGTAGCATATAAAATGCTTGAGTTACTATTAGCACTGAAACGTATAGTATTTTAAAGTATTATCAATGTTTTTAAAAAACATTTTAAAGCATAATTTAAGCTCTGTAACTTTGAAACAGGAAAGTGGTGGAATATTAACAAATCAATAATTAAGGGTCTTAAAGAATATTAAGTATGTTTCTTTTGTTCTTAATATGAGATTAATTCATGTTTTTGGGACATTTCAGAATGTTTTAAAAAGGGTTGTAAACTTCATTATTCTGGAAGTATAAAAAATGGAGGGTATGTTTATGTATATGTCCATATGCTAGTCGTTTAAGTGGTACAGCACCATTTGCAGTTTCAACTGTAATACACAGGTAGTTTTCAACTTACAACCATAATGGAACCTGCCTATTATGGTTCTAAGTCATAATGGTCATTAAGTGAGCCATCCATGTCATCATTTTGCCTAATAATCACAATTTCAGCTATTTGCTCTCACCATTGCTGTCATTAAATGAATGAGTGTTTTAGTGAAGCACAGGATGACTCAGGTCGTTGGGGAAATCCTGGGATGTCTGGCACAGGCCCAGTCCCACATTGCAGCATCTCCCCAAAGCACACAAGGTCTGCCTCGGGTCTCCTCCACTCCCTAAAGGATGCTGTGCTCTACTTTCCACCCTGCTGCGTACCTTCAGGCCTCAGGCCTGCTTCCCACCAGCACTTGGTCTCACAACATCTCTCGAGGGGGGGTATTCACATGACTGCAGGAGATTGCAATGGCTGGACTTTGAATTCAAGTCTTTCAGCACCATTGTAACTGCAAACACTCATTGTACAAGGACTACCTGTATTTTACATGGTTGTTCCTCTGGATAACATCTTAACCTAAACCCTATGTGCAGATTCCTCCGGATTTCCTCAATGTTTTCAGAAAGCCAAGGGCCCTAGAGGAGCTTCCCATTAGGATAGGGCTTCTTTCTTGAGATGATCATCCCCAAAGCACAGCCGTTTCCTGCCACTTAGGTGAGAATCTAGCTCACAAAACTTTTCAACCAGCTCTGTTACCTCCTACACAACAAATTATGCCATTTTTATTGTATCTAGTAAATCTCTGCCCTTTTTGCCATTTTTCTGTATATTTTTGAATTAAGTTTTTAAGAAGCTAAAGCTCTATGTTTTATTATTTATGATAGCAGTAAGAGGGCATTTTTAATTTTATTTGTTATAAATTTTAGAGTTATAGAACTCCTTCTGGCCCACTTCTGCAGAATAGTACAATAAAATAAAATTGTACGACATAACATAAAATAGTAAATGTATTTTTTCTTAAAAAGTGGAAATTTTGTTTCTATAAACAGGAACATCCTAAGATAGGATTAAGAAAAACTAAATCTTGTTTTCTTTTAAAAAATAATCAAACTAATATCCAAATAGCAGCTAGATTCCATCATAAGTCAAACTTAGGAGAACGCTTATTTTGAATACCTTAGTTCAATTGCAAGTTACAAAATCTTGTTTTGTGTACTTTTACTATCCAATGTTTTCACATGTTGAGCTTCAGTTCTATTTTGAGAGCTTCAACAGACAAGAACATAACTTTGTAAATGAATCTAATTTCTGCATGTACACAGAATGTTCACATATTCACACGTTCACATATTCTGCATATTCACACAATGTACATCTTATTTCTTAAAATATTTTCCTATACTTTCAAAATGTATTCAAAGTATTAATTAAACATGCAATTTGTCATCTAGGAACAAAATAATCAAAATATCTCAACTTTCAGTTAATACTTATATAGGCTAATTTCATCACCCTATTTTAACTCCCAGAGTGAACTGTGTAAGATTTAAAACATGTTAAAGTTTTGTTAGATAAAAATGATTATTTGTTTAAATGAAGACAAAATATTCTCGTCTGTCTGAAAACAAACATTTTTACTAAAACTAGAAACTGTTAAAGGCTATAACTTACTTCAGCTGGTATATGTGGCACTGACATGATAAAAAGATATTGTAAAGCAGGGATGTCAAACTAGCATCATTGAGGTGTCATGTGACGTATCATGACTTTTTTCCCCTTCACTAAACTGGGTGTAGGTGTGGCCACTGCATGACACATCTGGCCCATGAGCCGTAAGTTTGACAGCCCTGTTCTAAAGGATTAGAGACACCACATTCCAAAGCTTGGATGAAACGGCAAATGTTTCTTATATTCAGAGACATTATACACTCCCTAATGTACTGTACGAACATGCTATATAAAATTACTTAAATATAATAAGAACATGCCCGAATGAGGAACCTCATGAAGCCAGATCTCCAATTGCACTGAGAATTCTTCCTTCAAACTTTGTTACTGCTGACTCAAACATATATGGAAATATTGAAAGATGGACTAATGGGCACAACCCATGTTTGTTTAAACCCCGTAAGTCTCCAAAAAGCGAAATTCTACATTAGCTTCTAGAATTTCCAAATCCAAACTGGAGAAATGCATAATCACAGCCATCTCAGAAAAATGTTAACAAAATAGAAGCTGTGACAACAGGGTTTTCCCCCCCATTTTAATTGATTTTTAGGGAGTGGGGTTTCAGATATTACATTATTTCTCTTTCACTTGCTTCTATTGGTAACCATCTGGAAAAACAAGTTGGTCTCTGGGACTGTTGATGGATGCTGGCTATGTATAAGTAATGTTTTATTATAAGACTTGCTAAAATATTACAATTAAACATTAAGTCAAATACCAAATAAGAAAACAAAGATCTGGAACTTGGACTTCCTTACACATTTTTTTTCAATAACAGAACTTGTTCTTTGTTTATTCTGTGCTATATATTATTAGTTATTTTCACATATACCTGTATATTATGTTAACATTTTATTCATAAATATCAACCCAGAAGAGTGTGTATATTTAATGACATCCAAGTGGCTTTCCTAATCTGCAATCCTAATCTCACTAAATGATAAAGAATGTAAGAAGGAAAAGCTAATAAAAACAGCATACAACTCTCCTAATGATACTTCTCTTCAAGGATAGGTTGGAATTCATTACTCATGCTATTTAAATTACAATGATGACTTCTAAACTTGTATGTATTCAAATAAATTAGCATTTTGGTGTTGCATGCAAATTATTAGATTTGGTGGGGGTTTCCTCTTCTGTGTACGAAACATCCCACAAGATGGAAATTGCTAATCTTCTGCACAATGAACAATGATAATATGTTTTAAACTGTGCAAGGCATAATGACAAATTTCAATCAATGTCAGTTTTAGTAGGAAAGAGCCAGGATCAGGGCATCTCCATCACCAATAATCAGGGATTCAGAGGATCAAATATATAATTTAGAGGTCACTGGAGGGGCAGCCAATATATTTAAAATAAAATAAATGAATTGTTACAGTAAACAGTTGCTCTGACTTTAACTTCTTCCAATAATCACGGATTCTCTCTGCTGCCACAAAGAGGTTAGAATCAAGTACAACGCTACAGCTTCCAATATGGCTAGACCTCATTTAACATGAGAATATAATCAATCTGCTGAAAGCAGGGCACAGAGACCAAAAAGTTCAGTTTACTGAAGGGCTTTGCTGGCGGTTATGTTGCTCACCTGAAAACCACGCTGTTCACGCCTAACAGATGATTTGCTGCAGCGGCTATGCCGGTAGACCAGGAAGCCAGCTGACTTACTGTGTTCACTACTTGCAGTCTACTCCAGTATCCAGTTCTTCATGAGAATCCAAAGAATTCAACTCTGCCTTTTTGTTCTGAGAAGCTCTTGTTAAACGTGTCTCTCTTGGGCTAAGACCGAGTCAAAACTGGGACACAGTCAAGAGAAATGTGGCTACAAACTTTAAAAGAACTCAGTCTCTGGGCAGAAAGGCAGAATTAACCCATTCTTTGAATTCTGTGCTCAGCACACTGGAGAATTAAAGAGTTCTAAGTTAGTGATAAATAAAATTACAGAGACTCAGAAGCAGAAATAATAGTTGGTGAATTACAATAATCAAACTAACATTTGTAGAAAGAGCCATCTTTGTGCACAAACAACTGCTTGATGCTCTAAGTCTTTAGGTCAGCCTAAAGTGCACAAGAAACATTTGCACCACAATAACAAAAGATTAAGTCTACCCAGAGAAGAACCAACATTTCTTTTATGTTCATTATTATTACTACGTGATTATTATGATTACTATACTAGTACTAACTGCAGCATATTCCATAGCTGTGATAAACCACGAAAGATCTATAGGTAAGATTTTACCACAACAATACAAGAATCAGTGTGACAGGGAAACAAATCAGTATATGTATAATCTCAAATATCATTACATTTTATTTCATTTTAAACCAGCTTCTACATACTATATAAATCAGTGGTCCCCAACCTTTTTTGTACCAGGGACCAGTTTCACGCAGAAACACTTTTTCAAGGACCGGCGGGGGGGGGGGGGGGAGAGACGACACTTTTTCAAGGAGGGGGAGGAATCCGAGTTTGGTGGTTTGCTTGCAGACCCTTCATTACCTGACTAGATAACATCTGATGTTGTTACCTAGTCGGGTAATAAAACATCTGCCAGCAAACCACCAAGTTCAGGGAGGCTCAGGACAAGTCCCTGCAGGATGGCTGAGGAGCCCCGCCTCTCAGCCCTGCCTCCCTCAGCCTCATCCCTCAGGTGTCTCCCTCCCTCCCTCAGCCTTATCCCTCAGGTGTCTGCCTCGTTCCTCTCTCAGTCGCTCTCTCGCTCCTCCACCAGCCCAGGAAGAAACTGCTTCAAAGAAGCCGGCAGGGTGGCTTTTCCTGTCGGCGCAGCTCCTCCGAAGCACCCGTTCACCCCCACCCCACCGCCCGCGGTTCAATCCAGTGCTCCATTCTGCCTGCCTGCCTGCCTGCCTGCCTTCGTTTCTGGTTGTTTCGGAGCAGCTTCGGCTGAGTAAAAGAGGTGAATAGTTATTATTCTCAGCCAAAGCTGCTCCGAAACAACCAGAAACGAAGGCAGGCAGAACGGAGCACTGGATTGAACCGCGGGCAGTGGGGTGGGGGTGCAGGGGCGCTTTGGAGGAGCTGCGCCGACAGGAAAAGCCACCCTGCTGGCTTCTTTGAAGCAGTTTCTTCCTGGGCTGGTGGAGGAGCGAGAGAGCGTCTGAGAGAGGAACGAGGCGGGAGGAAACCGAAGTCGCTGAGCCGGAGAGCAGGACAGGCTTTGGTTGCTTCCTCCCTCCCCTTCTTTCATTTGTGTCCTTGATCCCTGATCCCATCAGCATTCACTGAAGGCAAAGAAAGCCGCCATTTTTATTTTATTTTTATTTTCTTTGCGGCCCGGTATCAAATGATCCACGGACCGGTACCGGTCCGCGGCCTAGTGGTTGGGGATCCCTGATATAAATGACTAGAAAATATAATGTCTATCATCCAGCATTGAAGATTTTACCTATTTTATACCAATCCTATCTACTTTTAGAACTTGCTACAGAAAAGCAGTCCTACTCTTTATTATAGAAGTATTCAACTTTCAAAAATAGCATAAACTATCAGAAAATACATTATAAAAGGATTATAACAGCAATTTCAGCTACCAAATACTTAAAATTAAAAAAAAAATCCAAGTAACCACCTTTTGCAATTTCAATACTTTGGGAAACTAACAGCTGCTAGATTTTAACTATTATCAGATGCAAAGGATGAATGCAGATATGGTGATTTGAGTGCACATTGGAGAATTCAGTATAAAATTTGATTACAGCATTTCTCTTAGCTATTGAGGAAGTCTGAATTCAAAACTTTAATGGCAACCCAGGATATCAAACAAATTTATCAAACAATAAATTACTTTCCCCATCCCTTTAAATGATTCCCATTGATGTAATTTGTTTTGAAACAGTATTCATCTGTTCATTTGTTTCTATCATTTTCATAAACTTGGAGTTCAAGAGGTCTGGTCTTGAGTTTCCCTATCGACATGCACTCGCTGAAGCACCCTCCTGCCAAAGGCAACCTCAGCAGAGGCGAAGATGTCCAGCTTGTAGGCAGATGGTGAAGACCATGTTGCTGCCCTGCACATCTCTTCAATCGAGGCTGGCGTTGCACATGCGACTATAGCTGCAGCACTTCGAGTAGAATGGGCGGTTACTTGTCTCGGAACCTGAATAGACTGTGTCTTGTAGGCCTTAGCTATATATGCCCTTATCCAACGGCCTATGGTCGATAAGGTGACCTTTAAACCTAGTAAAGATGGTTGGAACAAGACCATTTCTATGGTGAGGCGAAATTCATTTGATATATCTACATAGTGTCCTTCTCATGTCCAGAGTATGCCATTTTTGTACCAGCGGATGAGAAGGTCCTGTCAGGACTATCTCCTGGGCCCAGTGAAACCAGGAGTTGATTTTGGAGACGAAAAAAGGATCCAGACATAGAACCACCCTGTCTGTGTGGAAGGTACAAAGTTCCTCTTTTACGGACAGAGTGGCCAGTTCCGATATTTGCCTGGCCGATGTGATGGCCACTAAAAAGGCGACCTTGAGAGACAGGTATCGCAGACTTGTAGACCTAAGTGGCTCGAAAGGTGTGAAAGTGAGGGCATGTAGAACTTTAGACAGGTCCCAAGTTGGATACCTGTGTATAACAAGTGGTTTCAAGTTAACCACCCCACTTAGGAAAGAACACACTACCAGATGGTGTTTTATGGATTCCTAATCGCCATAAGTCAGCACTGAGGACAAGGCAGCCACTTGTCTCCAGATAGTATTAGGGGCTAACCCCTTGTCTAGACCCTCTTGTAAAAAGTCCAGAATCTATGGAATGGAGACTGACATGGAGTCCAGACCCAACCTATTATACCAACTGCAGAATGCCTTCCAAGTAAAGTTCTAAATTCTATTGGTGGAAGGCCTCCTGGAAGCCTGGATTGTTTGTATTACCTTCCTTGAAAAGTTGTCCCTCGTCAGGATCCTCCTCTCAAGTGCCAAGCAGTCAGTTGGACCCACTGAGGCTCCGGGTGGACCAAGAGCTCCTGGCTGAGGGAGACTCAGCCCCGAGGGATTCTCCAAGGCTGCAAATAGGCTGATGAGGTCTGCATACCATGGCCACCTGGGCCAATGGGGAGTGATGAGTAATATCTCTGCCTGTTCCACTAAGAGTTTCCTGATCACTCCCGGTATGATGGGAAGAGGAAGGAATGCATAGAATAGGCTCTTGGGCCAGGGTCAGTGGAGGGCATTGACTCCCTCTGCTCCCGGTGTCAGAAATCTCGTGAAATATCTGGGCAGTTGCAAGTTCATCGGAGTGGCGAACAAGTCCAGGACCGGGTGGCCGAATCTCTCTCACATTTCCTGGAAGATGTCCAGTTGCAACCACTAAGGGAGTGATCCACCATGGTCCTGCTGAGAAAGTCTGCCTGTGCATTTGTTGCCCCCGAGATGTGCTCAGCCTTGATGGAAAGCAGGTGAACTTCTGCCCAGAGAAACAGATGGTCTGACTCACACATGAAGGACCTGGAGTGGGTGCCCCCTTGGCGACTGACGTGTGCCTTTGCGGCCACACTGTCCCTCTAAAGTGGTCTGGAAGTGTTGGAGGACGAGGTGGATCATTCGGAGCTCCAGACAGTTTATGTTGTGTTTCAGATCTGCCTGAGACCACTGACCTTGCACCAGCTGCGACTGGAGATGGGCTCCCCATCCAAACAGGCTGGTGTCCGAGGTCAGGGTCAGGCGGCTAGGCTTCTTGAACACTGCTCCCTTCGCTATTGCTGGGGACACCCACCACCTGAGGGACCTAAGTGTCTCCAATGGTACCCTGACCTTAAAGTTCAAATTGCTGCCTCCTACCCTCTGAAATGGTAGCAGGAACCATTGCAGGGTTCTCAAATGTAACCAAGGCCCAAGGCCTATGACTATACAAGATACCATCTTTCCCAGGAGCTGTGAGAGTACTGCCAATGGAATGTCCTGATTTGGTTGACTAAGGACTTGATGCTGTCCTGCCGCTCCTGAGAAATATATACCTCATACAACCTGGTGTCTATAACTGCTCCAAGATGGCAGCTGAGTAGTTGGTACAAGATGACTCTTTTGAAAATTGATAGAAAAACCACGTTCTTAAAGAGACCGGATTGTCATTTCCAAATCCTTTTGAGCTAGCTGGGGAACACTGAATAAGTATGTCATCCAGGTAGCACTACACGCACTGGAATTGTCCTTAGATGCATAGCCAGTGCTGCTAGAACCTTTGTGAAGGACCTGGGGGCAGAAGTTAGGCTGAACAGCGGAGTCCTGTACTGGAAATGATGACCCAAGTAATAGAACCTGAGGAACCATCGGTGTAAGGGGAGGATAGGAATGTGGAGGTAGGCCTCCGTCACGTCAATGGACATCAGGAGATTGCCCCTCCTGATGCCCTCCAAGTTCGACTGCAGAGATTGCATTTTGAACCTCTTGTACGTCAAATGGACATTCAATTTTTTGAGGTCCAGAATTGCTCTCCATCACCCTGAGGACTTTGGCATTATGAATAGGATCAAGTAGAATCTGTGCCCCATTGGTCTTCCGGGACTGGCTCAATGGCCTGGATGTCCAGAAGGAGTTGAATTGCCATGGCCATAAGATTCCTCTTGGTGGAGCTCTTGGAGATGGGGCAACAGATGAAGTACCTCGGGGGTATGGAGACAAACTCCAGAGAGAGGCCGAATCTTAAATGTATTGAGGACCCACAAGTCGATGGTGATCTTTTCCCATTGGGATGCAAAAAGAGCCAAGGGCCCTTCAATGAGAGGAGGGTCCTGGCAGTCACTTGGAGCAGCGAAAGGGGAGACCTCTGCACCACGAAAGGGCAATTTGGACTGAGGTTGCTATCTGTCCCTGTACCACAATCTTTCTGATTGACAGTCAGATCTAAAGGGAAAAGGGTGTTGGAACTGAAACTGTTCATTGCCGGCATCCAGCAGACAAAAGAACCAATGACTATATGGAACTGCCCGTCCGTCGGCCCTTCTGGTGATCAAGGCCAGGATCATCTGTTTATCCTTATTCTCTGTAAGGAAGGATTCAGGGCCTCCCTGAACAGGGAAGAGCCCCTATATAGGTCTGAAGCTAATCTCCACTTAGTTTTGGCATCCGCCTGCCATTGATGAAGTCATAATAAACAGCAGGAGGAAATGTTGGAAGCAAGAGCCCTGGAGGAGAACCAGGCAGCATGTAGGGAGGAGTCAGCCGAAAACTCAGCAGCTCCCACCAACTTCTTGATATCCTGATGCATTTGGGTCTCCTCTGAAGGAACTCTCACTTGCAACTGCTTCAGCCAGAGTAGGGAAGTCCTAACAAAAAAGGAGGTGGCCATAGCCCCTTTACTGCCTAGGCACTAGCTAGATGAGTTTGGTGGAAATTTAATTCCCCCTTCTTATCATCCGCCTTCAGAGCTTCTGCAATGTCCCCAGATATTGCTGAGGAGGCCAGAGGGTCATTTATTGAAGGCAACTCCAGGACTTCAGATAAACTGGGAGCCATATTGAAAAATTGCCTGTCGTTCCCTCCTGGATTAGGAAAGGTGCCAGGTTGGCTCCACTGTCTTTGGATCACATCCAAAAAAAGTTTGGGGCAGGGAATGTCCTCCTGAGTTATTACAGGTTCAGAGTACACAACATTATATGGCCCTTGGGGCTCCAATGGAGCCACAGATGCACTGGATGTGGTTCCTATTTGGGTAGTAGCTCTGGCCTTGTGGAGGAGCTATTTAAATAGCACTGGATGGAAAAGTCCAGTGAACTGTGGGGGGAATCAGGGAGGTCCTTGTCATCATCTGAGAGCCCCTGTTCCCTCTGTTCCTCATCCTCCATTACAGATGCCCTACTTCTACTGGAATGGAAGGGAGATACTGACCTTTGCTCCCGCCTCCCTCCCACAAGAAGCTGGAGGTGGTGGGACAGTTATTGGGGTATTCAGAAGTTTTGGAGGTAGGGTATCCTCTGAACTGTAAGGTAGAGGCTGCCTCATGAGAAATTGCCTGTGAGAAGAGGGATTTTCCTCTCACAGGCCAGATCCTGTCTGGCCTGTGAGTCCTGCCACAATGGGGGTAAAAGTAACAACTGGAGCAGATTCCCTATCCCTAAACTGAGCTCAGTCAACTGTTGTCATGCAGGCGAAGTGAAATTGCTCAACCTCATCCCGAATGACTGGAAGGGGAAAGCCAACTGTTCACCCTCGCCCTCTGCTAACCAGTTCATAGGAACTCAACGCTAGATTGCATAGCTTGCTGAAGGCGGGAGGTGGCAGTTGCTATCTGAGGAGGGAAAGAGATACTTTCCTGCTCTGCTTTCTTCTCAGCTCTGGAAATTTGCTTCTCCCGAACCTTCTTTCTTCTGCCAGCATCTTTTTCTTCTGCCTTTGAAGACTTCCTGGAGTAGATGCTTTTTGCTTTAATTTTTTCAGCAGCATCTTGGCTAGCTGATCCAGCTCTTTGAGAGCTGATTTTCCTAGGCTGAGCCAAAGTAGAAGCTTCCTGGTTTACCATGCTGTCCTGCTTACAGGAGCTGTAGCAGCCTACAAGGAGCATTTTTACAGCCTACTTCAGAAGAGCATTGCGACCACGCTTTGCTTAGTGGCGGCGGCTGCTGCTGCTGCTGCTGGGGAAAGAGATTGAACTGTGGCAGCAGGACCAATGTACTGGGATAGCCAGCATGCACACTCACCCCTGTTCTCAAGAAAGCAGTCCAAGAGAGCATCAATAAACGCAGGGTGAGTCTCTGCTGCAGCCGGAGCCTTTAAATCCAAGCCGCTAAGCCATGAAGTTAATTATAACCTTGACAGCCGAAAATCAGCTGTTAAGCGGCAGTGGCTTTGGCTGGAAGAGTCTCGCTGTTAGTAGCGAGGTTCTGGCTGCAAGAATTAACTGGCTTCTGCGTCAGCAGAGCTGAGCGAATGGAGCCGCTGTAGCACTCTGACAGCGCTACGATCTCCCCTCTTTAATCAGGAGGCAGATAATTGAAAGAAAATAGAAAAGGTGGCCCAGTGTCAGCAAAGCCGAGCGCTCTAGGGCCACGGTAGCACTGTGACCAGGCTACAATTTCCAAACTGACAGAAGCTCGTTGAATGGAGAATTCAAGCATTTCTGCCTAAAGATGAGAGCCATTTTCTTTTCTTTTTTTGCAATGTCCTTTTAGGGACAGACTGAGTCATATACTGGAAAAGTGACAGTTGACAGAGGGGCGTAGTAAAAAAATGAAGGACTAAGTCTCTGGGCCGTAAGGCATGTATCTACCCATGTGTGGATTCTCCAATCGACGTGCTGGAGAATTCTGTACTTCTCATATATAAATTTCATCTGACTCTTATCCCGTTATTCTGGACTGACTATCATATGGTTCTTAGCCATGACTTAACTATATCTTTACTAAGAACAGTGAAGCCATAAGTGGATTTATACCCAAGGATTAAATTATATGCCTTTTTGTTCTGCCTTTGTTAGTCAAGAGATATTTGGCTATTCCTTTGATGGTCTTGGAAGGCATCTGATTTCTGCAGACCACAAGTTCCTGCTTTGACAGTTACATTCCTTTTAACTATCTCTTTCTTATTAGTGAAGTTAAACAATATTAATATCTTAGTACAATAAAAGAATATATGCATTATGGTGATTACAATAAATTAAAACGTAGATGAGAAAAGAAACAAATAAAAAGAAAAAGGACGATTCATATAATATTAAAATTAATTCCCATAAAGAAAAGAAATACAAGAATTGTATAATTACAGGAAAAAGGGCATTGGTTCTTACCTGATACACCCATTCTCTGTGGAAAGTTGTGATAAGGTGTCCATACCCACTCCAAAAATCTTATAGTCATCTTTGTAATGCAAACATGTATTTTCCAGGGATCATATAGCTAACATAGGACTTTAATAACTAATTCGGCCAAGGATTTTGGCTGGTGGGTTCCAGGAGAAGAGCCTTGTCTGTCACTGTACTGTCTTCTGGAACATCTTACCCCTAAGGTGAGATTTGTACCACCCTTCAGACGTTTTGTAAGAACCTTAAGGCCTAACTTTGCCAGATGGCTTGGGGACCCAATGGGGGAACTTCCTACTGGAGGTGGTTGACTAATTAAAACTTGATGCCACCTCCCTGTGTGTCCGGTTCCCTCCTTTCCCAACTGGTGTAAATGATTGTATTTGTCAATTATTTTAGCCACTGTCCTATAATTGTTGATGTTAATATTTTTTAACATTTTTATGCTGTAAACCACCCAGTTATTGTATACGAGATGGACAGAAAATAAATAAATAAATAAATAAATAAATAAATAAATAAATAAATAAATAAATAAATAAATGTAACAGATACAAGTTCTTAAAGGATGTACTGACAGGTGCAGAGTGCATACTGTGCAATTTTGCTGCTTTTCCCTGCTAATTTAACCCATTTCCCCAGTTAACCCCATCATTTTCATCCATTTAAACATTACCTGGAATAAGAATGCAAAGAATATAAAACTTTTGTTAAAGGTTTCTAGGCATCATGAAGAAATGCCCAGTTCCCATAATTTCTTTCTCTTCCAGATAGCTACGAAATTGAAAAAAATGAAAGTTATAATTTATATATAATTATAATTTGTTTGCCAAGTGTGCCATTTGAAAACATATTCTAATGTTTAAATAGATATAAAATTATTGAATAAACTGTATGACCAATGACCAGCTTGCCTGTCCTGATTACCCAAAAAGAACCTGTTTAAATTTCAGGTTCTAAAGCAGATTGCAGACAAATTGGTCTCAGCTTACCCCAAGGATAACCATGTTGATTAACTAAGCAAATACACTATTAACATTAAATCCGTAAATTATTATATATTAATATATCTAAAACTATCCTTGCTCCTCTAATAATGTCTTGATTAATCTTCTGCTGCCAAAAATATATATTCCAAAATCAAGAATGATGATCTGATTATATGAATTACAAGTTACAAAAATTAACTTTAAGTCAGAGATAAGTGAGAAAGGAAAGGTGGCTGAACACAAATCACAGAAAAGAATGGGTCACTAGTTTTCAAGACCTGCACTGCCATTAAAAGCAAAACAAGAAAGGGGGTACCAAATCCACAAGACTGGATATTCTTTTTTAATCTATGGAACTTAACCTACACAAATTATTTACTTCAGATATAGTAAAGACTGTTAGTGTTTGTTGAGAACAGTTACCAATATCTAAAAGTCATGTAATTTACATAGGCTTCCCAGATGTATTGGCTCGGCTATTGGCTCCATACTGGAGCACTAGACAAACCTTCCGCAGGGTCAGCAGTGTGAGTCTTTTCTTATATTTTTGTTCTATGATGGATGAACTACTGCAGGGAATTACCCTATGTACAAGATGGTTCTTTGTTCTCCAAGGGCTAGATATACTATAACAGAGGTGGTATTCAGCAGGTTCTGACCAGTTCTGGAGAACCGGTAGTGGAAATTTTGAGTAGTTCAGAGAACTGGCAAATACCACATCTGACTGGCCCCTCCCCTATCTATTCTCTGCCTCCCGAATCCCAGCTGATTGGCTGAGTCTTCTTTTGTTGCCCAGCACAGGAGAACAGAACTAAAAAAGTTAGTGGGGTGGGGAGGGAATGGAGATTTTTCAGTAACCTTCCCCTAAAAATGGGGAGGAAATGCAGTAACCTTCCCCCAGGAGTGGGGAGGGAATGGGGATTTTACAGTATCCTTCCTTGCCATGCCACCAAGCGACGCCCAACAAGCCACGCCCACAGAACCAGTAATAAAAAAAATTTGAATCCCACCACTGTACCATAACATAGCAAACCTATACAAACTATACAGCCAATTATCATCTTCCCAACAAGTTATTGCTCTAAGTCAACTTACCATGCTAGGCTTTGCAATGTGATATTGCCACATAAAGATGTCTTTAATACTTATTCTTTTAATATTCAGTTCAAACTAAAATTTTAAAGCCATTAAAGAAGCATAAAACCTTTGTCTTTTCCCAAACATTCTTACACTAGTTGCACGAGGTGCTGCTTAACTGTGGATGTTCCTTTTATAGTGGCTGCCTAGCTCCAAGCTCCAGGCAGGATTTCCACCAGTACTGCTCACCATAACTTGTAGTCCTGGCAGTTGGCAGCTGAATCAAAGTCCTCTTGCCTGCTTGTAACAGCTGTCAATCTCCAGATGTCACCTCCGCTTCCCCATCTGCTAAAGAGTTTGCTATCACCTTTCCTGCTACACAGAATCTTCCTCCCATTCTGTCTTAGCATTTACTTTGGTAAACTCAAAAGGCTTGGTGGGGTGAGGCTACTTTTAGACTTATACACATCCTTGAAAACACCAGGGTGAGGCTGGATTAGCCAGGTAGCTGAGACACCAGTTTGAATGCCTGTCTGAATGCATGAGAGAAGGGGGCAGGGGGAGTTTCTGCTTGGCTGCAGTTGTTTTTCTGAAACAGAGAGATCAATTCCAACTTCACTCACTGTATACAACAGAGGCTTTCAAATAATCTGATACAAAAAAGTGACAGCTCCCAATGCAATTTATTATTTCACTTATTGTAACTTGTAATAAAATGTATAATATTTTAGCACTATAAAATATTGATGCTCATGCTAATGGCAAATTATGTGAGCTACAAAATTCATGCAAAATTCAAAATACAAAATTCACAGTTAATTCTGGTACACCAAAGGTGTACTTTATTTCTTTTTAATGGCTATCATAGGAGACTGTATTGAATTTTCAGGCTTTTCCTCTTCCACAGCAAATTTAGTCTTTTTTGGTAATAGTAAAATATGGTTGGGTTCACACAATAATAATCTCTAAATCTGGAATGACATAATGCAATTGCTGGGTACACTTAGCATGCTATACTCAAACAACTAATACCATACTATTGATTTATGTAATAACCTGCTTCACTTAACATGCTTATTTCCCCCAACACAATGAGCCACAAATGCTCTAAATCTATTTTAACCTTAACTTTAACAACTTTTTGTAGCCTAATATATTAACTTCTTACATTTTATATGAAAATGGACAGTTGTTCCATTGTTTTACAGAGCTTTTTCACCAAATTTCAGGAGCACAATCTTAAGAGAGTTGAAAAAGTTGCATAATTTAGGGCCTAAGGACATATAAACCAAACTTTTCCTATTGTGTTCTATAGTTACTTATGTCCTCCTCATTTCCTTGTTCATACCAAACCAAATCTATGGGAATTATGGCCTCAATTTGTAATTCAAAACAGAAGTGGAAACCATAGTTTAAATGTAGTTTCAAATGCTAGTTTAAAAATCATTTAACAACTATAGTTTGTCAATATGGATGGGACAGTTTCATCAAATTTTGGATAAAATTTGGATGGTACAAGAGGATGAAGGTAATCCAATTTTTACTCAAAAATATCAAACAATTATTCCTTCATTTAATAAATAATTAAGTTCTTTCTCTTTGCCAATTTTTGTAGCATTGATTCTGTAGGAGCGTTGTCTTACCTGAACGCTTCTTCTCAGCATGGCGATGGAGAATCCACGGATGGGTTTACACATGCCATTCTGCCCGGAAACGGAGTCCATAATCTTTGCCACACCCCTTGTCAACTGTCACTTTTCCCAGTTCACGACAAAGGCGCAGCATCTGAAGGACCCATTGGTGGCATTGGCTTCTCCGGTGTTCCTGTGCTGGATGAGGGCCTAACTGCTTCTTAGGGAGGGAGTGGATTCTCCATTGCCATGCTGAGAAGAAGTGTTCAGGTAAGACAATTCTCCTTCTCCAGCAGGAGGAGGAGAGGATTGGAGAATCCATGGATGGGACATACCAAAGCCTGGTGTCCCAATGGGCGGGGATTGTGAACCTGAGTCCCCCTAGCTACATGCACTTGCTGAAGTACCCTCCTCCCAAAGGCAGCCTCAGCTGAGGCCAAAGTGTCCAACTTATAGTGGTAAGGACCATGTTGCTGCCCTGCAGATCTCTTCAATTGAAGCCTGTGTTGCCCATGCGGCTGTGGTAGCAGCGCTTCAAGTAAAGTGAGCAGTTAATAGTCTGGGGACTGGAATCGACTGTATCTCATAGGTCTTTGCAATTCATGCTCTTATCCAACGGCCTATGGTCAATGAAGTGACCTTTGAATCAGAGAGGAAGGTTGAAATGAGACAAACAGTGATTTGGATTTTTGGTGAGGCAAAGTCTGTTTTATGTACCTGCGTAAGGCCCTCCTTATGTCCAGAATGTGCCATCTCTGTTCCAATGGATGGGAAGGACCTGGAGACAGAAATTTGGCAACACTATCTCCTTGGCCCAGTAGAACCAGGAGTTGATCTTGGGGATGAAGAAGGGGTCCAGATGTAGAACCACCCTGTCTGTGTGGAAGGTACAGAGTTCCTCTCTTACAGAGAGAGTCACCAATTCCGAGATTCGCCTAGCCGATGTGATGGCAACTAAAAAGGCAACCTTAAAGGACAAAAACCGCAGACTCATAGAACTGAGAGGTTCAAAGGGTGGTAAGGTAATGGCATATAAAATCTTAGCTAAGTCTCAGGTTCAATATGTGTGAACAACAGGTGGCTTTAAAATAACCACCCCCCACAAAAGGGAGCGCACCATCGGATGATACGCTATGGAGTCTAAGTCCCCATAAGTCAATACTGAAGACAAGGCTGCTACTTGTCTTTGGATAGTATTAGGAGCTAACCCTTTATCCAGATCCTCTTGCAAGAAGTCCAAGATTTGAGGGATGGAAACTGCTGTGGGGTCCAGACCTGATTCAACACACCAACCTCAGAATGCCTTCCAAGTCGAATTGTAAATTCTGTTGGTGGAAGGCCTCCTGGAAGCCTGTATTGTCTGTATCACCCTTCCTGAAAAGTTGTCCCTCATCAGGAACTGTCTCTTAAGTGCCAGGTGGTCAGTTGGAGCCACTGAGGCTCCAGATGGACCAAGACCCCCTGGCTGAGAGAGATCCTGTCTGGAGGGATTCTCCAAGGCTGGGACATAGAGAGTTTGATGAGGTCTGCAAACCATAGCTGTCTGGCAATTAGCAAGAGCTCCGCCTGCTCCATGAGAAGGTTCCTGATTACTCCTGGTATAATGGGGAGAGGAGGGAATGCATACAACAGGCCCCTGGGCCATCACAGCTGAGGGCGTTGACTCCCTCTGCTCCCAGGGCAGGAAACTTCGTAAAGGCTTCGTAAATTGTCCTTGAGACAGCTGCTGTTGGAGGTGGGCCCCCCATCAGAAAAGGGCGTCTTAAATAGTGTCCCCCTGGCTATTGCTGGGGACACCCACCACTTGAGGGACCTGAGAATTTCCAATGGAACCATGAACTTGGCACTGGAATTGCTGCTCCCTTTCCTCTGGAATGGTAGGAGGAACCATTGTAGAGTTCTTAGGTGCAATCAGGCCCCTGGAACAATGGCTATACATGAGACCATCTTTCCCAGGAGTTGAGATAGAACTGTCAATGGGACCAAGTGTTCTGTCCTGATTTGAGTAACCAAGGACTTGATACTGTCCTGTCGCTCCTGGGAAAGATAGATTTCGCACAGCCTGGTGTCTATCACTGCTCCTAAATGGAGCAGTCATGGGGTAGATATCAGATGACTTTTCTAAAGATTTATGGAGAATTCATGTTCCTGTAGAACGGAGATTGTCATCTCCAGGTCCTCCTGAGCAAGCTGTGGCGAGGACGATTGGATGAGAATATCGTCCAGGTAGCACTGGAGCTGCACTGGGATGGATCTGAGGTGTGCAGCCAGTGCTGCCAAGATCTTTGTGAAGGACCTGGGGGCTGAGGCTAGACCAAACGGTAGAGCTCTGTACTGGAAATGATGATCTGAGTAACAGAACCTGAGGTACCATTGGTGCCGCAGATGGATGGGGATGTGGAGGTAAGCCTCTGTCAAATCGATAGAAGACAGGAGGTCGCCCTCCCTGATGCCATCCAAGATTGACTGCAGAGTGCATTTTGAACCTCTTCTCCGTCAAATGGACATTTAACCTTTTGAGATCTAGAACTGGTCTCTATCCCCCCGAGGACTTCGGAACAAGGAAAACGATCGAGTAAAACCTGTGCCCTCATTGATCTTCTAGGACTGGCTCAATGGCCTGGATGTCCAGGAGCTGTTGGATTGCCTTGTCCATGATATCTCTCTTGGTGGAGTTCCTGGAGGTGAGGCAATGGATAAAGTGGAGGAGTGATCAGCAACATTGTCTGATTGGCGAAAGAAAGGCCGATGCCCGTAAGGCAAAGCCCGCCTATCAGCTCTCCTAGTAACAGAGGACAAGACCTTTTGCTTGTCCTTATTCTCTGTTAGGAATGGGTTCAAGGCTTTTCCGAAGAGAGCAGAAGCCTTATAGGGAGAAGAAGCCAGCCTCCATTTGGTCTTGGGGTCTGCCTGCCATTGGCAAAGCCATAAAAGCCTGCAGGAGGTATTGTTAGAGGCAAGACCCCTAGAGGAGAAACGGGCAGCATGCAACAAGGAATCAGCCAAAAACTCAGTGACTGCCACCAGTTTATTAATGTCCTGGTGAATGTGTGTCTATTCTGGAGGAACTCTCATTTGTAACACCTTGAGCCAAAGTAAGGAGGTCCTTATAAAAAAAGGAGGTGGTTGTAGCTGCCTAAACAGCCCATGCATTAGCTAAATGTGTCCAGCAGAAATTCATTTCCGCCTTCCTATCCTCGGCCTTCAGAGCCTCAGCAATGTCCACAGAGACCGCTGAGGAGGAAACAAGAAAGGCCAGAGGGTCATCCACTGAAGGTAACTCCAAGGTATCTGACAAAGAAGAAGCCATATTGAAGTGCCTCCTATCATTGCTACCCAGCTTGGGAAATGTCCCAGGTTGGCTCCACTGTCTCTGAACTACCTCAAGGAAGAACCTGGGGCAGGGAATATTCTCCTGCATAATGACTGGTTCAGAGAACTCAGCCTTGTCTGAAACCTGAGGTATTGATGGTTCCACAGTTGGGGATGAAGGAGTCCCGATTTAGGCAGTTGCCTTGGCTTTTATGAAGGAGGGACTTGAACAACGCTGGATGGAAGAATCTAGTGAAAGGTGGAGGGTCAGGGATCAGATGTTTATCATCTGAGAAACCCTGGTTCAACTCCACCTCCCCCAATACAGATGTCCTATCCCTGAATGAGTGAGTGGGGGATGCGGCCCTATGTGACTGTTCAGCCTCCCTAGCATACAAATAGTGATGAGGTTGCCGGGAATGGGTCTCAAAAGAAACAGAATCAGCACGACTTCTGAGGTAAGGTATTGACCACTCCGTGGGAGATAGCCTGGGAGATGAGTACTTTGAGTTTCTCAGATAGACCAGGATCTTGCCTCTCTACTGGATGGAACCCCACCACAGTTGGGGTAAAAGTAACTTCAGTGGTTAAAGATCTCTGCCTAATCTAGGGATCAGCTCCCCCAGTTGCCCTACAGTCAAAGGGAAACTGCTCTGTTTGAATCTTCAGTTGGAAAAATAGAGAAATGATTCCTATCACCTTCTGGTCACCAGCTCATAGGAACTGCAAAACTACTCTGCAAAGCTGGCTGGGGAGGGGGGATAACTGCTTCAGCTAAGGCAAGAGAGCCTTCTTCTGCACTCTGGAAATTTGTTTCTCCAAAGCTTTCATTTTTCTGTCGGCATCTTTTTCTTCAGCTCTAGAAGGTTTTCCAGAGAAGATGACCTTTGCTGTAATTTTGCCAGCTGCCTCCTGGTTGGCTGATCTGTCTCTTCTGGAGCTGGTTCTCTTATTGGGAGGAAGAGAAGAAGAGGCTTCCTGCCCTGCCATACTGTTGGCCGTCAGAAATTGATCAACCATCTTGACAGCTTTTTAGTCTCCTGATTGCTGCTGCTTAATATGGAGCTAAGTAGGGCTGGGCTTGTGGCGGCAAACCAGCACTGGTAGCCAGCACACTCCTCCTGTAGCTCTGCATTCCTAAAGTTGCCTATGAAAAATTGGCAGCAGAGACTAATCCAGGCAAAAGAGGCTGTCAGATTAGCCTCCGGAATGCAAGTGGTGCTAAAAAGGCTAACCGCTAAAGGCGCAGAAGCTGCAAGCCAAAAAATTCAAGAAAAAACAAAAACAGCTGTTTATCGGCTTGCAGAGCTTCGAAGAAGCTGCGCCTGGGCAAGCGACGCCTCAGGTGACAGCAGGCTTCCCGCATGCACGAAAAATCTCCCTGACAAAGGACTGCTGTCAGGGAGGAAGCTACAGGGAACGGCTAGAAAGCCGGAAAAAAGGAAGAAAAATTAGCAGAAAAAAAGCTTCGGCAATGTTTTAGAAGCACTGCAAGGACAGACTTGCCAGCACAAATGACAGACCGAAGAATCCACACTTCTAACCAGAGATTGAGGAGCCAATCTTTGCCACAACCTCTTAGGGCTAGACTGAGTCATGAACAGGGGAAAGTGACAGTTGACAAGGGGTGTGGCAAAGATTATGGACTCAGTCTCTGGGCAGAATGGCATGTGCCAACCCATCTGTAAATTCTCCAATTGTAGTGCTGGAGAATTACCATAATCTCCTCCCAAGATAGTTTTATATCCTAGTGTGCTGCATATTTGATTAGATTAGATTAGATATATTTAATCAAAATATTATTGAAGTGGACAGATTGTTCCTAAGAAGATTGGGGGGGGGTGTTATAATTTGGCTTTACCCTTATGACAAAGGTAATGTTTCTAAGGAATGAAAAGAATTCGAAACATAATTTTATCTTTTTATTAGCAACATGATATACTTACTTGTGGGTTTTTAAAAATAATCATTCAATAAATTTCAATTCAGCTTTTTTCAATGATTGCTAATTCCAGTTTGTATAGATTTTCAGAGTCAATTAAACCTCTTGTTGCTACTTGCCTATCTTTATCATAGGGTATCTCACAGATTTTTATTAATGCATTAAGAGATTGAAGAAATATTCCATCTTTTACTTCAGCATCTGATCTTTTGTCAAAGATACTATCCAAAACTCCGGTCTATAGCAGCACACTGCCACTACTCCCTGACCATACCAGCTATCTTCTGGCGAATGCTGACATTTCCCTTTTAAGGACTCCTAAGTCAGCGATAGGATGAAGCTGGACAGAATATGTCCTCCAAGAGTGTCTCAGATATACAGCTTACTGGATGTGTCAGTTATATTCCAAATAGGCTCCTGCAGGTCAAGGTTCTCCTGGCAGCAGGACTGTATGCTATTTTTAGACAGGATAAGGTCACAATGCTTTTAAAGACACTGGAGTCAACAATAAACCTATTGATCATACTTTAGAACCAGTACTGTAGAGAAACATGTAGACTGAAACAAAAACTTGTGTGGCCATTTTCTTCATGGCTCAAGGGTAAAAAGTTTAGTAGACTTCATGTGTTTTCAGGATCTGCATACACTCAAGCACACTCTTAATTTTTTTTTAAATCCAGCTAACCAAATATATGATGTGGGAAAAGGAAAAAAGGGGAAATTAATTAAAAAATTAAATTATACTGCAGTCCTAGGGAAATGTTGCAATGTGGCTGTTCAGTGACAATTAATGAAATAATTCAGACACCAAGGCAAATGAATTCAAAACACTACTCAAAGAGTGTTCAGCCTCAAATATGCTGTAACCATATTTTTCTTGTGTCCCATACAGCCTATGAACCAACTCACAATCCATAGCAATTACAGACCTGATGCACAAAATCCATCAACTTCAATAGACAAGCAGGAAGAAATTGGCTTACACTCAAAGGATGGTGAAGCCTTTTTACTTGTTTGCACTTCCAATCTAGGAAGAACCAACACTTCACTGCAATTTTTCTGGGATACTTCCTCAATAATTATCTAGTCCTAGAAAGTGATTTTTATCCTGTAATTTATTGGTATAATACTATTTTACAAACTTCAAAAAATGCACAACTTGAGGGTCCAAAATTCCCAATTGTGAAATTCCAAATACAGGTACAATATAATATAAGCAGAAGAGAGGAATATCAATTAGAAGAATGATCACATTAACTATATTTAACTTTCAAAGTTAAAGTAATTGAAATAAAATGTAAATTATTTTTTCTCCTGCCTCCATCTCTTGTTAAGAATTAAGTGCTTCACACATCATTCAAATGCTACAAGCACTGAGGGAGCTGAAGGGGAAAATAGAGAAATGACTGCAGCGCTTTTTGCTTCCCTCTTAATGCCAATTTTTAAGTTCTTTCTCTTTGCCAATTCTCTGTAGCAAATTACCATAATTTCCCCCGCCCCCCAAAAAGCTTTATATATCAGGACCTAGTGTGCTGCATATCTGATTAGATTAGATTAGATATATTTAATACAGTATTACATTGGATTGTATTACAATTGGAACTGTAGAGATTGGGGAGGGGATTCACCTCACAAATAATTTCATAGAAAATAAAAACTGCCTACAATGGGCATCTGCTGTGAATTTTCATATTTTTTCCCAAGATTTCATTTTGCAAAAGTTATGCTAATACTGGAAGTCATGAGTTTATCTCTGTCGGTATTACAGCACATTTTTTCTAATTTTTGTCAGTCAAAGAACAGCTTAAATAAAATTATGTAACATATTCCCAGCATTCAAAAGAATAAATATGGACCTCCTACTTTTATGATAACTTTCTATCAATATGTATCCCTCAAAGCAATTCCTTCTTCCATAACAGACACTGGGACTTCAGATAAAGGGGCAAGGGGTGAGAAAGCAGTGTGTATTTTTATTTATCAGCTGTCTACTTCAGTGATTTAACTTGCTGTAATCCATATATCATATGCTGACATGATTGACCCCATTAACTACTAAAGGCCATCCTAGTAAGAATGGCTGACATTACATGGACAGTTCAATGACTCAGATAAGTTAGATAAGTTAAAATATCATCAGGAAACAAAACTGTAATCACAGTAATCTATATAAGTAGCAGGAAGAAAACTAAATAGCAGAAGTTTTCATACTTGTATCTGAGTACATAGGTTACCCTAGCCTATTCCTTCTATACATTAGAATTTTATCAAAATTCAACTCATAACTTTCCATATACAAACTAAAGTACACATAGGATGACTTTCTTTAATACACTCATGGATGTTTATTTTTCAAAATAGATATGATAGCATGAAGTTCGTGCTTATGTATTGCAAGCAGAAATTCTAAATGTAGGAACAACCAGCTGTATATTTAATTTCAAAGCAATATAATGAAAGAAAATATAAACAGCCACAGGCACTTCAAAAAACGTATTCAGGAGGGTAAAATATATTCCTTTATTACTTTTTTAAAAAGAAATTGACCTTAATTTTTAATGCTACTTCTACTTTCTAGTCCAATTCTTTCTCAAATGCTTGCACATTACAACCTGGTGTATTGTAAGAAAGATGGAAAAGGAAAAAAGAACTGATAAGAGACATGCCAATTATTACACACAGAGATATTCCATGCACAAGTATGTATAGGTAATCTTCAATTGATGACACAACTGGGAGTGGAATGTCAGGCTTAAGTCAATGCAATCATAGTCTGAGGCACCCATGTGTCCGGACTTAATTTTGCAAGCATATTTATGATGGCTGTTAAGCAAATTGTGCATTCACAAATCGTGGTCATTGCCATGGGACACTGCAAACTGCTGGCAAATGAGAAATGGTTACCAAGTGCTTAAAATGTGGTCATGGAGAAGGCTCTACAATGTTTTATGATGGTTGGAAGTGCTTTGTAAGATTTCAGAATTTTTTCTTAACCCAAAATATATTCATAAGTGATTTTACAATAAACAATATTCTCATATCTCACCCAACTATCTGTAGTGGGCTGATGTATAATATAGATTTTTCTGGGAAGGTTAGAATATAAATTACTAACTAATATGATATACTTTAACGAGTAAACATATTCTATAAATATCAAATAATATTACTATAAAAAGGAAAAAGAACCTTCAAGTTAAACCTAATTTCTGATTACTGTATCGAATGTCATTTTCTTGGCTAATCTGCTACTGATTCTTTTGTCAATGTCCTGAAATTCAGTTTTCCATTAAAATACTACCCATACTATATTCTGCTTAGCTTCTAAAATCAGCCAAGATGCTGCCACCAAATAATGTTATTTTAAAAAAGTAAAGCAAAAAGCAAAAGTAAAAGAGCAAAGCACTCTCATCCTAAATCCATCTTTCCTCCTTGTGACTTTATGCATGGAATTTTTTGACAGTGTCACAAAATGATTTGCCATTTCATTATGTTGCATTTTTTAAAATGTCCCAGTCTAGCCAACAGCTGACAAATTCTAAGTTCTTTCCTTGGCAGGCAACCAGCACAAGAAGTTGTCAATAAAACCTATTTAAAAATTGAAGAAATTTCTTTCAATGACACTGTGACACTCTCTAACCTCAGTACAATAAAAAATGGATAGGCAGATAATAAATGAAGCTGTCATTTCAAATATATTTATGTATTGTTATTTTTAAAAATGCCCAGGAGAACTTAAAAATCTAAAATTTGATGAAGGGAAAGAACTGTAAACAGAGAGAAGGAAACGCAAGAAAAAACAGGGAAAGAATACACAATTGTTCCAGTCACACAAAATTCTGTTTTGATTGTGGAATAAGAAACAGTACATAAGTGTCAAGAAAGCAGCAAGAAGTGTACAGGATGCAAAAGAGAAAAATAAATGCATATTTAATGAAATTAGAAGATTTGTAGCTAAAATGAAATCACAATTGCAATGATATAGTACATGATAGGAGCTGTGGACCAGATGGTGAAGACAACTCCAAATTCTACTAAATGAAGCTGAATATCTGAATCCCCTCAAAACTGGCTGCATTAAATTTGGATATAAATTAAAGGCCAACATGAAAAACATTATGATCTTGGTAGTTAGAGTACATTAAAGTTAGACAATAATTACTGTTGTCATGTTTGCTATTAATTATTGGCCATATAATTAGTGTGTGTGTGTGTGTGTGTGTGTGTGTGTGTGTGTTTTGTGTGTATAAGTTTGTATAAATTTAATTTTATACAAAGGTTTTTTTCCTTATGTTTGTAAACAGTGATATTAGCCTGCCAATACTAACAATTTCCATTAGTAGAAAGATTGTGGGTTTTATTAGTCCTACAAGGAAACATTGTTAGGATCACATTACCTAAGAGTGTATGACAAAACATACAACACAGAGCAATATATTTTTCAAATCAAGCCTTTAATAAAAAAAATTGTAGTTGAAGAGGCTATTAAGTTGATTACATCAGTAACACTGAAGTGATGAGGGGGAAGATATTTTTATATGGATTGTTACTTCCAAAATAAACACTGAGAGGAATGTATTCTCATCATAGGCATTTTGCTCAAAAAAAGGAAACAATGACCAACCTCTGCTGATAATGCAGGTATACTCTTGCAGTATAAGTAAATATCTATATACTTTTATATTAATCTTGCTTTTTAACAATTTAATCTGGAAATTATATTTTAATGCATTCTTATATGAAATATCAAGCCTGATCTTTCACTGAATGTACTCCCAATCTAAGATAAACTAATGAAAAACATCTGTTGAAACACACATGAAAACTGCATTTTTTACATAGCTTAAAATTGGTATTGTATGTTTTTGTGCCTTTAGCATGTGGCAAGGAATTGCTCAGTTTGAAATTCAGTTATAAGAAGGTGTTAACTGTTTTCTAACTTATTATTGTGTATAATAAACAGGATCAGTAGCTTTACAAATGTGAAATATAAACAAATATACATTTATTTCTATTATTTATTTATTTATTTCCCCCCATCCCCATCTTTGCTTTAAAAATCCTAACATTTATGGGAAGAGGCATCACAAGATCAATTGACTTAATCTTCCACACTGAAATATGAACTACAAACACCCCCTAAGTAAGGTGAGCCCTAAGTTTGTAAATCTGAACTTACAAAAAGAGAGGTCAAGCACGAGTATATTTACATCAGCAGTTAAACATACAAAAAATGTGTTTATTTAATTTCTGTAGTTGCCAATCTCAGCTAAATTTGTACTTCCAGATTTTCAAGATGCCGTTAATGCAGCCTTACAATAAAATAGAATTAGTTCATCTAGTTCTATTTGCTATCTGGTTTACCTGGGAGGACTGACATTCAGTAGCCTCGTGCAGATGTTAAATAGTAAAGAGAGAACTGAGCCCTCAGGCACACCACAAAGTAGGGGCTATGGGCTGCAATTTTCCTCTATCAATACCGACTGGAACTGACCCCACAGGAAGGAGAAGAATCAACACAATATAGTGCTACTCACTCCAACTCCCTAAGGTAATCCAGAAGGATACTAAAATTAATGGTATCGTTGGCTGTTGAGAAGCCTAAGAGAAAGGATGGACGCAATACCCCATTCCACTCCTGCCAGAGGTCATCTGCAAGCATGATCAATTTGTCTCAGTCACATACCCCAAGCTAAACCCTGATTTTCCAGATCATTCATTTCATGCAGGGTCCTTTAAAATTGCCACACAACTGCTCTCTCCACAACCGAAAAAGGTTAGGGATGGGAAAAAAACAGTCTGGATTAGTTGCGTTGAGCAATGGTCCCTTGAGGAGAGGGCATACCACTGCTCCTTAAGAGTCAATGGGACCACCACCACCCTCCCTCCCTCCCTCCCTCAAGAACAGTTAAGTAGCCAGGCTAGAAAATGCAAGGATCTTGCCAATTTCCTCAGGCTCAATGGGATTCTTTCTCTCTCTCTCTCTCTCACACACACACACACACACACAGAGGGGGGGGGGAGAGGGAGAGTATAACCATGCAGGACTCCGTAATCTCTGTTGCTCCTGCCCAAAAGCCAGTATTCAACATAAAGTAAATACAAGCAACTTTATCTGCTAGGTATACAGCATATTCTTCACAGCAATACTGTAAGTGAATCTCAGTTTTTCTCCTGCCAAGAAGAGTCCAGGTCACTCAAAACAGAGTCAATGGGCAACTATGTGTGGATGCAAGAAATATTTACATTTCATCACCTTACTGCCAGAAAGTATACTCTTTCTTTCCACCAGCTGCATTCCAGATGTCTCTTATTGTTCTTTAATTCCCTCAGCCGTTTGGTATAGTTAAGGGAACTGTGGGAATGGAGAGGCATTCCAAGTGGCCACCAAGGTTTCCACCAGACCATGTAGCAGGCCTTCCACAACAATCCCAAACTTTCTTTGGAATCCAATCAGGTCCATCAGTCACCAGAGGCAAGCCAATCTAATAGGCCCAGCTGGTCTGCAGAAGGAGGTGACATCAGAGAAATGAAAGTTCACCAGGGAGTGATCTGACCATGACAGGGAAGAAAATACTATATCTCCCAAATCCAGACCATCAGCTAGGTCACACATACATCCATTATTATGTGTCAGGACCCGGATGACTTGGGACAGACTTTGTAAAATTGGCTTACAATTGTGTTTCTAGACCACAACTCTGGTATAACAAAGGGACTGCCTGTGTTATATACTTGGGCTGTACTGACTAAGTGCATATCTCCCTGGGAAACTGACAGGCATCAGTAACTCTAACAAAACCATTAGAAATACCCTTAGGATATAGAAATCCTTTACACACATGATAAGATTCCTCGAACCTGGACCCATTACCCAAGGTCAACATCAACAAAGAAAATGAAATTGGCCAAGGTGACAGTTTAGGTAAACATTCCTTTCAAGATACAAGAGATTACACCTTTAATAAATAAAAGACCCCTTCCTCTGACTGCCACCTCCAGCTGCAATGTTAATGAAGCAGAAAGGCAGTTGATCTGTTAAATGTGGGGGGAAACTCCACAGGATCAGCAGGATGCCTAACCACCAAGCACCCCCTTTTGGCCATCCAGCTAATTACAGTTTCCAATAATTCATAGTGGTCAAGCTCTGTTCCTTGGAGCAACAAAGGAAAAGTTATAAAGGCAGTCACTTGACAATTGTAAATACTGTAGCCTATTTTTCGACTGCTGCACAGCACATTATACTGTCAAAAGTCTGTTCCAAGTAACTTTCCCTGTGTATTCTATGGAGGACAAGTTACCGAGGAACTCCTTTAGGTATTACTCCAAAGGCTCCTATGACTACTGGTATAATAAAATTCTTTTTTTCCATCAGCATTCAACTTTGATCTGCAAGTTCTAGTATTTTGTAATTTTTTCCATTAGCTGTTTTATCTCTTCTTCTTAATATTGCTAAGAAAAAAGGAAGAAACATTGGCAAGGAAAAATAGGATATTTGATGTAGAAATTTGGCTCCCGGATAAAAAAAAATTCATAAATGAGACAATGTGATTCTATGATAAAGCTTCATCTAAAAGATGAAATAAGGGATGCGGTGGCTCAGTGGCTAAGATGCTGAGCTTGTCGATCAGAAAGGTCAGCAGTTCAGTGGTTCAAATCCCTAGCACTGCGTAATGGAGTGAGCTCCTGTTACTTGTCCCAACTTCTGCCAACCTAGCAGTTCGAAAGCATGCAAAAATGCATGTAGAAAAATAGGGACCACTTTGGTGGAAAGGTAAAAGTGTTCTGTGCGCCTTCGAGGTTTAGTCATGCCGGCCCCATGACCACGGAGACGTCTTCAGACAGTGCTGGCTCTTCAGCTTTGTAACAGAGATGAGCAGAGCTGGAAACACTTAGAACGTATGTGCGAGGGGAACCTTTACCTTTAAAAGATGAAATATCCAAACTGTATTTACAGCTCAGCCTCCAAAATAAATTTGACATTTCTTCCTACATAAACATGAAACATACAATATAAAGTATCTGACATATAAACTTGTAACTTTATTAACTAACATGCCCAGTTTACTTTAACGGTAGCCAATTCCAATTGTCTAATAGAATCTGAGAAATTAAAGGTCTTCCTAAGGATTCCTATCAAAAACAGACTGTCAGCAATATAAACTTATAGATTTATTTTTGACAGATTAAATTATGATTGATATTTTTAGCCAAAAATTAATTTAAAAATTGACCAATTGATATTACTTTTGATTTTTTGTAAGTCCTCAATTGGAAAGCATATTCATTGCACTAGAGTAAGATTGTTTTCTTTATAGAATATTCACAGACTGCATTAATAAAGAATTTAAAAACAAATTCTCATTTAATATTAAATGCATATTTATAATTTGCTATCGTATCTAGATTTGCCTGAAGATAACATGGATTTTTTCTTCAGTCTCACATTAGAAAGTAATATAATCATGTTTAAAATTCATGGTTAGGTGTATGCCAGTCTGTGTTTAAGAGACACAGGCAGTATATTGTGTGCTAGGGAGAGCCCTCCAATGAAAGTGTTTGACAACACCAAAAAACCCTATAAATCATGTGACAACTGTGTAAAAGTCATGATGAAACAAATAAACAGCTGACCTATAATACATCTGATTCATTGTGGCAATCAGCTCTCTAGTTCTGATGTCAGTGCAGCAAGAGCAAAAAATACTTAGCATGGAGAGAACTGTAAATTATTCAGAGTCAACAGTATTGATTTTGAGTCAACATTTCAATCAGTTGAACTAGAAATACTACACCGCTCATCCAACAGCTTTTAAGTGAAGCTGCTTCTACTTCTCTTTACTTACAGCACTTTTTAAACCCCTCCTCCCCCCCAATGTTTCTACAGTGCAGTATTTATTGTGGAATCTCCAGACCCAGGTACTTGACCTAAAGGTCACCAGTTCATCCCCTGAGACATTCTAAGTTGACTTTGCTGGGGCTTGAAATTCACCCAAATGTTTTTTAAAAAGGAGTTCTTGAACATGCTTAGTTTGGTATTTCCCCCCCCACACACACACCTCTCTCTCTGAGGGGGTGGGGCGGAAGCATCAAAGTACATCATAAGCCTGAATCACTTCTCGCAGAGTTTACACAAATGGCTAGCTATACTAATTTCTCAGAGTTTTGTGTTCACTTCGTTTTTCTTTTGAATTATTGAGAGAAAAAAGAAAGCACTCAATGTTAAATCAGATGGCTTTTAAAGTGTAATGAATAATATCAATCTACTGCATTTTGATTGGGTAAAAGCATCTGTTCAATCAAATGAAATAAACAGTGTAATCTTCTGGAACTGTCATAATTTAAAGTCTTGTTCTATTCAGTATCCCAACTTATAGCACGACCAAGATTACCAACAAAGGAGAAAATTTGTAGCTCAGGGTTGAAATGAGGAGTCCTTGGTGCTCTCTGAGCTTGGTTGTTTTCTTGCAGACATTTCATTACCCCAAACTAGGTAACAACATAAGTGCTACTCCTGCCAAGAAAACAACCAAGCTCAGAGAGCACCAAAGATGCCCTCAAAACCAAGATTTTTCAAATTAGAGGTACAGGGTCTAGACAAGTCCCTTATGATCCCAGAAAAAAACCCTGTGATTCTATTCTTCCAATTATGCCCATAAACAAGTCAATTATTTTATTCATAACATCATATTATTTTATGTACATTTTGTGATAATTGTTTATTGGCACTGCTGTATTTTGTAATTTTGTGGTTACAATTAGGTAGTATTTTAATTTTATTTTAATTTTGTAAACCATCTAGAGAAGACATTTGTATTTCAGAAATTAAACATACTTCGAATAGAAAAACTTACACCACTGTAGTGTGTGAGTGAGTGAGTGTTTTGCAACCAGAAGCTAGAGGTGACAAGGAAGTGACATGGTCAGAGGAGACAAAAGCAAAACATCTTCCCTTTCCCCTCCTGCCTTCTGGCATTTTGGGGTGCAACAGAGCTCTTTTTAATGTCAATTAGTGTATTAAATCCGTTGAACATTTAACATACAGTTAAATTATTGCAAATCAAAATCTGCAGATTTTGGATGGCCTGTGGCCAATGAACCACAAATTAACCACCGCAGTAAAATTAAGATCTTCAAAATGCCACCATAACTGCTGCTTAGCAACTATTCATTATGACACACAATACTTCAGTGGTGGGGTTCAAAATTTTTTACTACCAGTTCAAGCTTCCGGTTGCAAGGCTTCGGCGGCAGCAGGAATCCGCTTCTCTGCAGGTCCCTGCTGTGCTCGCCGCCGAGGTACCCCCGATCCAACTGGATTTGGGAGTTGTCGCTGCCCTGAAGGGGCAGCGGAAGACAAAGGAGATCCAGGCAGGGGTCTGGGGATATCGCATCCCCTTTCCCCAGCCGGCTAGACTCCTTTTTCCTGAGGCGGTGGAGCGGCTGTCAGTAATGGCAGCCACAAAGAAATCTTCAACCGGATAAGACTGCGCAGGAGGAAGAGCCAGAAGGAGTTTTCTTGGCTGAACCAGGACATTAAGTTACTTTTAAAACACCCTGGAAACCTGACTTTGGATTGATACATTTGTTTCCAAAAGAATTTGTTACATCGGCGAAAGTGCTGAAGGAAAGTTCACTCCCCTTCCTTATGGAGAAAGCAAAGGAGCACAGAAAAACCTGCTTTTTAAAGGTAAAAATAAGCTCTTTGTTACAAGTGGGAAGGAGAGGACTAAAAAAAAACTTTTTAAAACTTTGTTGGAGGAGACGCCTTGAAGATTACAAGACCATCAATTAATTGTAATACTGCTTTTAAAATACATTTGGGATTTTGCCCCTGGAGGAAAAACTGTAAAGAGAAGAAGAGGAAATAATTTTTGTTTGTTTGGATTGTTCGATAACTTTTACATTTGGAAATTACTTTAAGATTGAAAGCATCTGGGTTGTTTTTAAAAACCTATAATGGCACCATCTGTTGATGAACTAAAAATGGAATATGAAAAATTAAAAGAAAGACAGCAAAAATGGCAAGAATTCCTTGGGAGCTGCCTTCCATTTTTTAGAAATGGCGGTTTCTACGTACCAGCAAATACTTGAGGAAGGAGAAGGAGAAGAAGAAGAAGAAAAGGAAGAAGCCATCCTTAATGGACTAAAAAGTTCGATTAAGAAAGAAAATGGGAAGAGAGGAAGGAAAAATGAGAATTTAAGATTTAATAAAACAACCAAGAAAAAGAAAAATAGGGTGAAAAAAAGGTACAATGTTAGAAAGCAATTGAAAAGAGAATTACAACAGAGAGGGGAAGTTAAAAAGGGGGAGGCTAGGAGAGTGGGGGGCAAAAAGACCAGATTGGAGAAGAAAGGGAGGGAAAAAGAAAAAAAAAGCTACGGGCTAGAACAAGATTTCAAAAAGAAAATTGTTTTTTAGAGATGAAGGATAATGGATAGTGCATAATTAAAGAAGATTCTGCAAGAGTGCATAAGATAGTATTGTAGTATTTGCATTTGAAATAGTTTATTGGAATATTTAATAAAATATTAATGTTTAATAATGATAGATGTTAATATTTAATAAAATATTAAGGAGAATGTGTAAAATGATTAATGCCTAGCTATAGTTTAATTTGTTATTGTCTTAATGTTATTATAACCTTAGTATTTTATTTTCTTATTCTAAAACAATGTACTTATCAGAATTAGAATTAGAATGGAAATTATACATTTAACTATACTATACGTTTACTATTCTTTAATTTTAAGATTTAATATGTAGAATGTACTAAGCAAAATCAGGATGGAAATTATGTATTATTTTAAGTTTTATTTTAGGGGAAGGCGTCATACTTTAAAAGTGATTACAGGGGAAATTTTTTGTTAAAGAGAAGAGATAAATAGATGATTGGTAAAGAACGGACAAAAGATATAAGCATAATGATTTTGAAATAAGATGAAATAAATAAAACATAATTAAGAGAGTGAAAAGATGGGAGAAGTTATATAGAAAATATAAAATGGTTAATAAGATATGAAGGGTATATAAGGTGAGCATTAATTTGATTTAGGTCTGTCAAAAAAGATGTAACCCGGGGCTAAGCCACTTTTCAAAAGAAGTTCTATGTTTTATGTTTTGTGTGTTGATTAGTTATGTTTGATTGTAAACTAATAAAACCTTGGAGGAATGAACCAAAGGGAGAGAAATTGGGAAAAGACATGTATAAATGACAACTAAGGAGGTTTTTTTTTTAAAATGTTTTGCTTTAGGTTATGTATTTTGTGTGCTTATGACTGATTGAGAATTACTAAAACTTTGATAGAAAGAAATATAATTGAACAAAAGTGAAGGGAGAAATAATGAGAAATTTGGAAAAGATATATATGTGTAAATGGAAATGTGATAATGTGGAACTATGTTTTAAAAAATAATGCTTTATTTGCCTTGTTAAAATTTATAAGTAATTCTTAGAAAGGAGGTTTTATACTTTTATGTGTTATGTTTTGTTTGTCTTCAAAAATCAATAAAACTTGTTCTTAAAAAAAAAAAATTACTACCAGTTCTGTGGGCATGGTTTGGTGGCCGTGGCTATGTGGTCATGTGACTGGGTGGGCATGGCTTTGTGGTCATGTGACCGGGGGTCAAAGACAGAAACTCAATTTCTGGACCAGGGGTTTGGACTAGATGACCTCTGAGATACCTTCCAGCCCTGGATTGTTGTGCTGTTTCAAAGCATCCTCAGAAGCTGTGTCTACTGCCAAAGTTTGTGGTCTTTCTTTCCTCTCCGTTTCCCCTCCTTCCCTTTCTATTTCATTTTTTCTTTCTCTTTCACTTTCTTTCTCCCCTGCCTCTTCCAACAAGGGGGGGGGGAGAATCAGCTGTGCCGCTCGATTTAGATTATCTAGAAAGTAAGAAATCAGACAATTTCCTGCTTTCTAGCTAATATAAATCACATGGCACAGCTGATCATCACCCAGCTGATCATCAGAAATACCAGTTCAGCTGAACCGGTAGCATTTTTTACTACCCGTTCGGCTGAACTGGTAGCAAGTTTTTTTATTCTGGGCCGAACCAGTAGAATATCACCACTGCCATACCTGCTCTATTTGAACTAATATTCTCAAGAACATTTATATCTAATGCAGGCATAATGAAAATCTCTATAACTATAATTTCCACATCAGCGTCTAACCCAAGGAATATACACAAGGAATTCCCATCTCTTTTTTCAGATACAAATCATGCTTTTCTTTCTTTGTCTAAATTATTTATTACTAAAATATTAAGCCTGTTTGTTCTTAAAATTTCTACACAAAATAAGTGTAAGTTCTCTCCATTCGTAAAATCTGATTATTTTTAACGGCAGATGTCAAAACCTTTGTTACATTAAACTATGGTGAGACAAATAAAGCAAGAGAAAGGAAGGGAATGCGCACCAAGCAAGAGGTGTGAAAGAATAGTGAATGATAAAATAATAAAAGAGTAGTTATCATTTTGCAAATAGCAATTTTCAGAAAATCAGTGCTATGTCTGAACCAGCTCAAAGATACATTGAATATTTGCACTTGAGTGCTCTGAATTCTCCACAAAAAACCCATCAATTTTCTACATAGTACTCAGTCCTGAATACTCTTTCTAGCTCCATTACTAAGGTTCATGACAATTTTACAAAGAAATGTGAAAGGCAAAGCACTTTTGGCTGTTGCAGATTGTCATGCCCCCTGCAGTCATATGACCAGTTTTCAGCAGCTTGGCAACTGACTCACATTTATGATTGGTTGCAGCAAGCTGTGGTCATATGAATGAAATTTGCAACCTTTTTACTGGTTTCTGGTACTTTTTGCCAGTTTTGAGCAAAAACAGTCATTCAGGAAAATGGATTTAAAATGGACTTAAAACCATGTGATTTGTTTAATGGCCACTGAAAACACTGTCATAAAATCAGGTTCAGTCCCATGGGTGTTCCTTGGCTTTCAAACAAAGTTCTGCTACCAACTGCAATCTTTGGTTGATGACTATCTGTACAACTATTATAACATTCATTCAGTGATTGCTCAAAATTACAATGGCACTGAACAAAAGCACTTATGAACCAAAGTTAGGGTTGCACTCTTAAACTCATATCATAAATATTCAGGAACTTGGCAGCCCATCTGCACTTACAGGTGCTACAATTCTTCTACTCACCTATCTCCCCACCCATCCATTTTTTTAAATGTCCTGCATAGCAGTACTTAGCAGCAGGACCAAAAATGACATTGAAGTAGGGACCCCTGGGTCTTTAGCATTTCAGCCAGTTGCCTCCACCCCCAGTCCTTAATTTCAACCTAGTGCTACAAGTCCAACTAAGAAATACAGCCAGCCACACCAGTACCATTCCACCAAGCCCCAATTGCCATTGCCACCCTCTACTCCCCAGCGCACCACTCTGCTGTGTGCCATTCACCTTCAACCATTTTTCTGTCCCTGATGCCAGATCTAGGTCGACAAGACCTGGGGTGGTAGCAGATGGCTGAAACTGCTGAAGGTCGACTTTAATCCCAGTCCCGGCACTGACACAAATGAGTGCCATTTTGCCAGAGTGGGGTGGCTGAGGCTTTCAGTAGTGGCTGCAAATTTGCACTGTACTGCAGCACTCCCAACTTACATGCAGCTTGTGCTAGGCCTCCCAGGGTCCCTGCTATCTCCCTGAAGCATCCTGTGCTCCTTATCTAGTACTCCATCTGCTTAAAGATCCCTAATTTCCACTTAACAACTGCAACCAGGAATGCTGGAATTGCATCACTGATCAAAGCAGTCATGTGACATCCTGCTTAATTACTGTTTTGCTCAGTGACTGAGATTTCAGTCTCAATTGTGGTCATAAACAAATCTGTAAACAGACATGGGACAAGCATAATCCCAAATTATTGTGAAGTGCAGTGCATAGCCAAAATACTTTGTTCATATCAGACCAAATTCAAATAATAGCACTCAATAAAATCATATATAATATGACTTCCATACACAGGAACCGTACAAGAAAAACCCTTGGTTTTACCCAACTAACAGCACACAGTGGTATCACTATGAAACACAAATAAAAGAAATTGCATTTTTGATACCTATTCTTCATTCCAAATCAACCGTAATTTTCATGCCATCTAATTTTCAAGCCAAGTTCAGAAAACACACAATTGCATGCCTGGGAGAGTTTATTTTAAAAAGGCCAACTTAGCCATGTGCCTTTTAAATCACTGCTTTTAGAAGACAATACAATACATAGCATAGACATCTGAAAGTCATTGTGGAACTCTAAAAATATAATCATCAGAGAAATCTGAAAAAAATCTAAACCTGAAAAATCTGTTTTGATTAGTAAACTGCTGGAAAAAATGTTAGTAGAAATCTCAGGAAAACAGAACAAGTTCAAGTTATAACTGTCAGGGCTCCGGTAGTTACCCCCATTTAAATCATGAGTCTCTACCCGGATTTTCAAAGCTCAAAGATTTATTAGGAGAAGGCATGCCAGCGCTGCCTGGGTGTAGCCGACTCTGAGACACATCATTCATTGTTACCTTTGACCCTGGTTTTTCCCCATCCCCTGGGTGTATCATAATTCATATTCTCCAATGGGACACATCCATAGCCAAGAATCATCAATCATACTCTCTAGTTAGAATTTTGTGTGACAGAAACTTCAGTCACCTGGAAACTATATATGAAAACATCCATGGAACGCAGTTTCGGTTTTGCAGCTGCTACACAACTCTAAAAGACCAGAGAAATATTTTATGAGTTGACAATAATTTTCCTTTGAAGTTTAAAATGATTTTGTGTGGAAAGGGGGCATTGGTCTTACCTGAAATGCCTCTTCTCGGGGAGTCGACAGGAGAATCCAGGTTAGGTTGGGTAGTCTCTAATCTTGTTGCTCCTCAGTCTGAATTGAATTCTGAGGACACCATTTGAAACGAAGGCAATGCAAATCCTGCTGTCCCTCTTCAGCCCAAAAGGCAGTCTGCCCAAGACTCTGACCAGACATTCCTCAGGGTGGGACTGGATTCACCCATCAACTCCCCAAGAAGAGGCGTATCAAGGAAGACCAACACCTCTTCTCCACTGAGTGGATGGGAGAATCCAGATTGGGACATACCAAAGCTGGCTGCTGGCTGTCCTACAGGCAGGAATTGGTCTGGTCTGTAGTCCCCAACTCAACATGTACACCTTGCAGGACAAGCCTGCCGAAGGCCACCTCTGCAGAGGTGAAAGTGTCCAGTTGATAGTTTCCGGATGAACAGTGATGCTGATAACGTCGCCACCCAACAAATGTCTTCTACAGAGGCCTGCATTACCCAAGTTGCCATTGTGGCCGCACTCCTGGTAGAGTGCGCCATAATCCTCCTGGGCACTGGGAGGGCCTACAGCTTGTAGCACTTGGCAATACATGCCCTTAGCCAACAACCCACAGTGGAAGGTGTAACCTTGTGGCCCAAAGTCGATGGCTGAAAGGAGACGAACAGGGATTCTGTCTTCCTGATGGAAGAGGTTTGCTTGATGTAAATGTGAAGGGCCATCCTCATGTCCAAGGTGTGCCATTTCTTCTCTAGAACATGTTTAGGCCCTGGACAGAAATCAGACAATCGATCAACTCCTGTGATCGATGGAACAAGGAGTTCACCTTGGGCAGAAAGGCAGGGTACAACCGCAGAACCACCTTGTTCGCATGAAAAATACAAAGGTCCTTTCTCACAGATAAGGCCACCAACTCTGAAATCCATCTGGCAGACATAATGGCTACAAGGAAGGCCATCTTGCACTTGAATAAGTGCAGGCTAGCCTCTCACAGGGGCTCAAACAGTGCAGAAGTCAGAGCCTGCAAAACCTTTGGTAGGTCCCAGGTGGGGTACCAGTGCACCACCAGAGACTTTAAGTTTGCGACACCCCTAAGAAAGGCTCTCAACCTAGGTTGCTGGTGAGAGAGCTCAGGTCTTTGAATGAAACCACTGAAGCCAAGGCCTCCACTGCTGCTGTAAAGTATCAAGTGACAGTCTCTTGTGACCATAGGGTCAATATGGTGTCTCAAACATCAACCACAGAAAATCTTCCACGTTGCATCATAAATTCTAGGAGTGGAAGGCCATCTGGTGACCTGGATTGCCTGGATGACCTTATTGGAGAACTTCACGCATCTTAGGAGTCCCCAATAAAGTTCTAGACAGTCAACTGGAGCCACTTGGCTTCGGATGGTTAATGGGACCCTGGCTGAGGGAGACTGTCCAGGGAAATCCTCCAAGGCCTGGAAATCGACAGGATGACCAGATCGGTGAACCACGTTCTAGGCCAGTACGGAGCTAACACAAAGACCTCTGCCCTCTCCGACAGCACCTTTCTGATTGTCCTTGGGATCAGGGAAAGAGGAAAGTCATACAACAGGCCCTGGGGCCATGGGCAGTGTAATGCCTTGACTCCTTCCGCCCCTGGTGCTGGAAACCTCGCAAAAATCTTGGGAGTTGGGTGTTTGACGGAGAGGCAAAGAGGTCCAGTAATGGATGGCTGAACCACTCCGAAAGTTCCTCAAACAGACTAGGATGCAGGCACTACTCTGACTTGTCAACTGTGGCCCTGCTTAACCAGTCTGCCTGCACATTCAAGACTCCCGAGATATGCTCTGCCCATATCGATAGACAGCGTCTCTCTGCCCAAAGACACAGTTGGATTGCTTCCTACATAAGGGACTTGGATTGAGTGCCCCCCTGCTAATTTATATGGGCCTTGGTAGCCACATTGTCTGTGAGGAGGACATGCTGTCCTGAGACCTCCTGCTAGAAACTCCTGAGTGCCAAGAGGGCTGCCCTGAATTCAAACCAGTTCATATTGTGGTGAAGCTCTCTTGCAACACAACCCCGGGATTACCTGGGGTCTGAGCTGGGCGCCCCCTCAGCCAAACAGGCTGGCATTGGTTGTGATGGTCAGCCTTTATGGTTCCTTGTAGAGACAATCCTGGCAGATGGCCCTGTACTGCCACCAGCGGAAGGAGCAAAGTGCTCCTGGTGGCATCCAAACCCTCAATGCCGAGTTGCCCCTGCCCCCACTCTGATAGGGAAGCAGAAACCACTGCAGGGAACAGGCATGGAACCAAGCCCAGGTGACTATATCAATACAGGAGATCATTTTGCCCAGGAGCTGATTCAGCCAGGCGAGAGGAGCCCTTCTGAGGACAGCCCCTCAGAGGAGCCCCTTTGAGATCTGTCAAGGCCTTGATGCTGTCCCATCGCTCCTAGGAGAGGACCTGTCCAATTAGGGTGTCTATAATCACCCCCAAATGTAAAAGTTGAGTGAGGGGACTAGATGGTATTTGTCCATGTTGATTGAGAATCCATGCTCCCAAAGGACCCAATTGTTGCATGCAGATCCTCCTCCGCATGAAGGTGTGAGAAGGAATCAATCAGAATGTTGTCTAAGTAGCACTGGATCCTGATGGATAGAGTCCTGAGGTATGCTGCCAGAGCTGCCAGGAGCTTAGTAAATGTCCTTGAGGTCAATGACATGCCAAACAGAAGTGCCCTCTATTGGAAGTGGTGTCCCACATAACAAAACCTCAGGAACTGGCAGTGGCTTGGATGAACAGGGATATAGAGGTATGCCTCCGTCACATCCACAGAAGTCAAGAAGTCTCTCTCCCGGATTCCCTCCAGGATGAAATGGACAGAGTGCATCTTGAATCTTTTGTAGATCGGATGCCTGTTGAGTCCCTTGAGATTGAGGATTGCTCTCCACCACCACCACCCAAGGCCTTTCGGATGACTAACAAAATAGAATAAAACCCCTACCCCCTCTGGTCCATTGGAACCGGATGGATGGCCTGGATATCCAACAAATGAGGGTTTGTCAATTCCATGAGGCCCCTCTTTGTCGGGTCTCTAGAGACGGGGCAATGGATAAAAAACCTTGAGTGAGAAGAGAAACTTTAGGGAAAGCCCTGAACCTATTGTTTCCCTGATCCAGGCATCCATCATGGTCTCCTCCCACCACTACGCAAAGAGACCCAGACGGTGTCCTATGGGAGGATGAACCCTGACATCACTTGGGACTTCTAAAAGACTTGCCGGTGCCATGAAAGGACCGTTTGCCCTGTGGCTGTTGATAGCCTCTGGCTCCAAACGCAGGTCTATCTGCCTGTGAGGAGGGCATGCTCTGCCCCTGAGGTGGGCAAATACTGGTGCTGCGGTCATAGTTCTGCAGCTATTTCCTGCCTGATGCTTGCGAGAGGGTATCTCTTGAGCCTGAAGCACCTCTGGGCAGAGCCCCGCTGTTGTAGGGGTGAAGGTGGCCTCTAGCACAGCCCTGGCCCAATTGAGAGGATGCCTCCCTTGCCCAGTTGCTTCAGGCATCTCTGACTGGTCATAAATAGAAGCCTCCGCATTTGCAGAAACTGGAAGGCTTTGCTGTAACAAATGCTCGCTAGAGCCACCTGGTGACCAGGATCTGAAGTGTAGTCTATTAAGCTCTCCAGACTGCTCCTGCTGTGAGGCCTCCTCAGGAAAATGGCACAAAAGTGAGCTGTCAGCCATCTTGAAGCCCTCAAGAGCCTGGTCAAATTCTTTATCTAAGGTTTTCTGCCTTCATGTAGCCTCCTTCTCCTCAGCCCTGAAGCGAGAGCCCTGCCCTAATTTAAGCTGCAGCCTCCAGGCCAGCTGACCTGGACTTAGCTGAGCCTTTAACAGCTCTGTCTCTAGACTGCTGAGGAGCTGTCACCTCCTGAGCAGTTTCTGTGGCATCCATTTTGTGTGCGCCAAACGAACAAGCAAGAGAAAAAGTTTTGAAGAAAAAATAAAAATAAAAATATCAAAAACAAACAGACAGCGATCTCTAGAGCAGGTCCATGCAGCTCCAGGAAGCAAACATGGCTCAGCCCAGCACCACTCTATACCAAGTTAAAAAAAAGAAATTTAAACTGCAGCAAGCCCTGACGAAACCAGGAGCTTGCAAGCGGGACCCTGGCTGCTCCCCAATCTGTCAGACAGTCTTACGCGACTCACAGCTGCCATGGCAATTCAGTAACCTGTCAAGTTTGACTGAACAACTAGACTCAGAACAGACTCCCCAGCAGCAAGCCTAGATACTATCCAGGAGCTTGCCCACAAGACCTGAGTCGGCCGCTGAATTAATGGCAGGATTAAATGACTCGCAGTTGCCGCAACTCCAGCCCCGATCCCACTAACATGGAATCCCATCCTGGGGCCCTGACAATAAAAATAAAAAAGGTGCTAAAATACAAAGGCACGGAAAAAAACCAAAGAGTGTTTATCCTAAGTTGGACAGCTTTCAAATCTTTCCAACTGACTCTGATGTCAATGGGAGATCCAGGGATTAATAATGCAAGTCTCTTTCTTAAAACTCAAGATCTTCAGAGCCTTAAGGAATATCTGAATGATCTTGAAACTGAGTTAAAACACTGGGGACCGTTACCAGGGAGGCGTGTCCTCAGAATTCAACTCAGTCTGAAGAGCAATGAGACTAGAGACTACCCAACTTAACCTGGATTCTCTCATCAATTCAGTGGAGAATCCAATGTAACTATTTTTAGTCAAAGCATTTATTTAAAGCAAAAATGCATTAATCATATAAATGTGTGTATATAATTTTTTTTCTGTTTTATAATTTGGGTTTTTTAATTCTTACAGGAATAGTGCAAAAATTGTTGCTGTGATACTTAATTTCAGATTGGTACACAGAATATGTATTCTGTGTATATGAATACACAGAAACACAAATAAATGTTTTCTTTAAGTATCACAGCACACACCCCCATGCTCCATTTTGGGGCCTTCTGTGCCACAGGAAAGCCTCTATGAGGAAGCGTTTTTGCTCCCAGAAGGCTTCCCTGGGGCCCAAGAAGGAAAAAAACACAGCATAGAGGGCACACAGCACCCCTCTGTGCTCCATTTTGGGGCTTCCTGAGCCTCAGGGGAGTCTCCTGGGGGGGTGTTTTTGCTCCCAGAAGGCTTCCCTGGGCCTAGAAAGGCAAAAAATGGAGCATAGATGGGGCATGCAGCACCCTCCTGCACTCTGTTTTGGGGGCTCCTGGGCCTCAGGGGAGCCTCCTGGGGGGCATTTTTGCTCCCAGAAGCCTAGGAAAGCAAAAAATGGAGGGGAGGCCTGGGGTGTGTGCTGTGCGTCCTCTCCATTTTTTGCCTTTTTTGGCCTCAGGGAAGCCTCTTTGGCAAAGCAGTAAGCAAGCAAGGGGAATCCCGGCACAGCTGATCATAGGAACAGCTGATCGTCAGGAGGGGAAAAAGAAATATCTTAAAGAGTGACTGGGGAGGGAAGAACGCAATGATGTCAGGCATGCACACAATGTTGTGCATGCACAATAGGGACTGACTGGGCGGGGAGGGGTGGGCGGAGAGGGGCAGGGCCAGCCAGGGGCACAATTTGCCGGTTCTCTGAACTGCACAGAATCATAACCACCAATTCTATAGAACCTGTCTGAAGCGGTAGAATCCCTCTCCTGGTTATAATGACTGAAAATAGTGACTTATGACTGTTTTTCGCACTTACAAAGATTGCAGCATCCCATGGTCACATTTTCAAAATTTGAACACTTGGCAACTGGCATGCAATTATGATGGTTGTAGTGGCGAGGGACATATGATCACCTTTTAGACTTTCTGACAAGCAAAGTCAATGGGGAATGTGTGTGCATAAGCACATACTTTCATTTTAATTTGCCTCTTGGGGGGAAAAACTGTACTCTTTTTGGCTTGGGCCTTTAGGATACTGGCACTAACACAACTCCTTTTTATGGTTTCTTCTGAACACCAAGCCAAGAACGATGATAGAAACTGTTTGTATAGCCAAAAGACTAGTCTCAACAGTGGGGGTTCTTTTTTAAGGTGGGGCGAGAATTTAGCTGCATTCACCTTTCCCCACCTTCCCTCTGCCTTTCTCTCCTTTAGCCAAAAGACCTATAAGCATTTAATGTACAGCCAGGAAGCATTAAAAAATATTGAAAAGACTCTAATGCTCCTGGGATGTGACACTCTCATCACACTCTGGACTTCAGCCAAGTTCATCCGTTAATAGGCAGCTACAACCATTGCCTAACCCCCTCCCATTTTCCTCCTCTCCCTTTATTCCCCACCCCCACAATTTGCCCTATGCTGGCCCTTTTCTCTGACCCCTCTCAGTCCTAAAAAACTAGACATCGATTATGTCTGCGCTTTTCCCTTTCCATTCAAGATAAACATAACACTTCAAGTCCAGGGCACACCCTGGGACCCTTCACAAAGCCATCTATCATTCTGTCTGCCAAACCAGTCTGGCCACACTAAGGCACAACAAAATAATGATCTCAATGTACAATTTTCCCTTTGTTGTGCTTGCTCTCCTACAACTAACCTCTTTGCCTCTACCACTTTCTCAGGAGCAGCTGCTATTGAGCACAAAATCATTTTCTCACAAATGCATTTTTTTAAAAAAAGTTAAAGAAATTAAGTGTGAAGGCTTTTATGGATTTTATTCTGAAAGCACATATTTTCCCAAAGCTCAAGGTGATTAAAATATTTTAAGATCTACATGTGTGTTTGTGTCAGTGTGTACAAGCCTACATGTATTTGAAAATGCTTTGCAAATTGCCACTATTTTATATTTTTAGTATTTACTATTTTGAAAGCTGATTAATTGCTCCAAAAAAATTTAATTACTCCAGGCAAAAAAGAAGCAGCAGCAGCTAATTTTAACTTCTAAAAACAACCAGAGCAGTATTTCTTGCCAACCTTTTTGGTAAAGACCAAACTGCAAATAGTTCAAATAGAACAATTGCTCCAAGATAAGAAAAAGTCTACTGGGCTGTACCTCTTTTCCTATTACATGCATTACAGAAAAAGAGACTGGGAAAATCATCGCCCCAGAAATGTCAAATAAGTAAGCCAAGCCTGACATACAACTGCAGACATGAAAAAAGGAACAATTTTCATAATTATGTGACTTACTTAGTCATTGTATTTATTTCCCAAATACACACATTTGATCCAATAGTTTTGTTTTCATACTTTGGGGAGAAATAGTATTTAAAGAGATGTGGCTCACATCACAAAAGTCCAGGTTTTCTACTTTACATCAGTGAAACTGTTGTTTTGCAAAAACAACCAAAAATCTTATAGCACTTAAAATCAAGCATATTGATTATACTATATGCTTTAAAAGATATGGTATATGCTTGAATAATATAGTAATAAATGTGGAATTTCAAAACTACATTAAGTCCTATTTGCTTTTTTTAAAAAATAGTAGAGCTAACCTGTTAGCTTTTCTAATACAACAATTCTGATCATAATCAGAAAGAGGGAGATGGCAATTCAAAAATGTGATTGATAAATAGATAAATAATAAATAATTATGAAGAATTAAATTCCATCTGATTCAACAGGGTTAATTTTCCTGAAAACTGTATTATATTTATATAAAGATTTCCTTCCTGACAATCTGCACAAAAGGTTAGAATTTAAAATATTTTGTGCATTCACTGAACTGAATTGCAAACTTCTTTAAGCCTACCACCTGTCCCAATGATGGGGAAATGTGCAAACTGATTTGCAAACTTCTTTAAGACTGCCACCTATCCCTCTGAGGAAAAATATTCTGGTTGTTGGCACTGTTAAACCAGAATTTTCTAACTCCCTGCTAGCCCCCAATATAGATGAACCTGTGGTACCCTAGCCTCTTCCTCCACTACATCAAGCGAAGTGGAAGCTCTCAAACCAGAGGACAAGAGAGCAGAGTTAGCACTTTACAGGGCTCACCAAACAGACATGTGGGTTCTCAGAGCGGCTACACCTGCTTCATTCTTTACCAGATCTTCCCTAAGGTGGCTCCGTCACCTGAGAGATTACATTCCTTCATCAAATACCTGGGTGCATCAAGACATAGCCAAATTGATGGCAGCTATAGAATTCTCTGCAGATGCAACATTTAATTCAGTAAATTTTCTTCAAGAGCCATAGCGTCCCAAGTCACAGAACGACTCCTACTTTGGCTTCGACACTGGCAAACAGATACCAAACATAAATGGAAACTGGCATCTGCCCCCTTTGAAGGGGACAAACTGTTTCGATCTGCCCTGGTTCCGCTCCTGGTGGAATCTTGGAATAAGAAGATACTTCCCCCTCTTTTTCGCAAGCCATAAAGTAGACTATCCCAGTCCTTTCGGAGGAATTCCTTTCGTCCTTTATCAAGGAAGCTATCCTCAGAGATCACAGAGACCCTCTGGGTACCGACAGGAACAGCAGGCAGAAAGATCTGACTTTGGTGACAGAAATAGGTGGGGAGGGCAGACAAAAAGGCTCTTTCATGGGGGAGGTAATAAGTCCTTTTGTCGCCCCAAATAGTATCATCCCTAACTCTCCCATAGGAGGATAGTTAAGGCTATTTGCAGATCAATGGGAATCCACAACATTAGATGCCTGGGTCAGAGAGACCATAAGATCAGGTCTCTCTCTAGAGTTCCTCTCCACACACCCAAACTTCTTTTTGCAGTGCCCTGTTTCAAGGGATACTACCAAAAGGACCCTTATGGAGACAGCAATCCAGCATTTGCTGGATATCTGCGCAATTCAACCTGTGTCGACAGAGGTCAAGGATTTTATTCACATCTATTTGTGGATCCAAAGAGTTCAGAGGGATGGAGGGCAATTCTAGACTTAAAACCCCTGAATCTCTTCCTGATCTACAGGTGGTTTAAGATGAGCTCATTACAATCAATATTCCTCAGCATCAGACAGGGAGAAGTTTTAACATCTATAGACTTAGCAGAAGCATATATACGTACGCCTATCAGACCCTTGCATAGCAGATTACTTAGATTCTGTTAGAATGGCCATCACTACGAGTATAGAGCCCTTCCATTTGGCCTGGTATCAGTGCCCCGAATCTTTACAAAGGTTCTGGCAGCATTAGCAGGCCATCTTAGAAGTAAGCCAGTCCAGCTACAATGCTATCTCGATGACATATTCATTTTGTCATTATCCTGCCAACAGATGGAGATAGTACCCTACAGGCTCTCCAACAACACAGATTTTCAATAAATTGGGCCAAGAGTTATTTGACATCCTCAACTTGTCTCCAGCACTTGGAAGCCATTATTGATACAGTGCAAGGGAAGGTTTCCCTTTCACTGGATAGGCAGAGTAACATTAGGGAGTTGACAAACAAGGTCAGAATTCTAAAACGTACCCCTGGCCCAATTATCCAAACTGCTACGAAAAATAATCTCCTGCATTTCTATTGTTCCCTGGACTCAGCTCCATGCCAGAATCCTACAATGGTTTCTGCTCCCATATCAATGGTCAGGAAGGAGCAATGCCATGTCCAAGGTCACTGCTCCATCAAAGGTTCTCATATTGCTTCACTGGTGGACCACAACAAACATCAACAAGGGCTATATTTTCAAGACCCTCATAGACAATCACAACAGACACAAGTATATTTGGATGTGGGGGGGGGGACATTATCAGTCCCTTGTAGCTCAGGTCATTGGTCCACGACAGAACAAACCTGCAGCATAAACTGGCTGGAATTGAAAGCAGCCCATCTGGCCCTCCGCAAATTTCTACCACTGATCCAGGGACAGCATTTCCTCTTCCTGACCAACAACTTGGCCACGAAGGCCCACATAAACAGGCAGGGGGGGCACATATTCAAAATCATTAATGAGACAGAGAGACTGTGCCACTGGGCAGAGAGGAACTTAATCTCCATCAAAGCAGAACACATCTCGTGATACTCCAATATCCAGGCAGACTGGTTGAGCAGGGCCACTGTCAACCATTCCAAGTGGTGCCTGCACCTGAAACTGTTCCAGGAGATGTCACATCTTTTCGGCCAATCGATCATAGACCTCTCTGCCTCACCCCTCAACGCACAGTTCCCGAGGTTCCTTTCCAGATTTCCAACACAAGAAGCGGAGGGAGTCAATGCTCTACACTGCTGCTGGCTTCGAGGTCTCCTATATGCCTTTCCTTCCCCCCACTGATTCCCAAGGTGGTCCGAATCTACATAGACAGGGTTGCGTCTTTTAGGAAGACGGAGATGCTGTTCACCTTTCAATCTTCTACTCAAAGAAGAAAAATCACATCATTGACAGTTGGCAGGTGGCTGCGAACCACAATTGCAAACACTTATGAGACTCGGGCACTGCCCATACCTACGGATATTATGGCACACTCAACTAGGAGTGCGGCAACATCGGCTGCTTGGGTTACTCAAGCACCGATCGATGAGATGGGGCGTTGGTACTTACCTGACATGCCTTTTATCTGTGAGCTGTGAAGAGCATCCATTGTTTGGGATGATGCTTCTGTCGCTCGTTTGATAGGCTGGGCTTTAATTGAGAGGACGCTCCTCCTCCTCCATGGGACTCCTCCCTAGAGTCCCCAGTTTTGGCGAAGTCGAATTGATGAAATATTTCTTCTCCTTCACCCTTTCTAATACTTGGCCAGAATAGCATCCCACCAGATGTATAAGGTGGGGATGGATGCTCTTCACAGCTCACAGAGAAAGGGCGTGTCAGGTAAGTACCAACGCCCCTTCTCCAGATGAGCTGTTCAGAGCATCCATTGTTTGGACATACCAAAGCCTGGCATGTCCTACAGGAGGGCTTCTGTCTGGTTTGGATTCCCCTTTTTCTTGGTCCCTGTGGACCCTTTGTAACACTTTTCTGTCAAAGGCAGCCTCCATAGAGGCGAAGACATCATTCTAATAGTTTCTAAATAAAAGGCTATGGTGAGGCCCATGTTGTCGCCTTGTAAATTTTCTCTATTGGCACTTGTGGCCCATGTTTTCAACATCGCAGCGCTCCAGGTTGAATGAGTAGTGATGCCCCTGGGTACAGGAAGCGATTGTGTCTCATAGGACTTGGGAATTGTGCTCTCAGCCACTTACTGGTCATTGAGGAAGAGGTCTTGCACCCAATGGTGAGTGGTTGAAAAGAAACGAAGAGAACTTTTGTTTCCTAACACACATCATGCAGTTGAAATATATGCAGAAAGCTTGCCTTACATCTAGATTGTGGCATTGTCGTGCCAGATTTGATGTCAGTTTCAGACAAACGTATGGGAGATCAGTTCCTATGGTCTGTGGAAACCCAAATTTATATATGGGTGAAAGACGGATCTGGACTAAGGACCACTTTGTCTGTGTGAAAAATACAGAGCTCCTGTCTAACTGACAAGGCTATTAGATCCAAGATGTAACTGGCCGATGTAATGGCAACCAAGAGAACCACCTTGTATGTTAGGAATGGAGACACATGGTCTACAGGGGCTCAAAGGGAGTTTTTTTGAATGCGGTAAGGAGCCTGTTGAAGTCCCACATGTGATATCAATGCACTACAGGAGGCCGTAAGATTGTAGCCCCGTGCAAAAAACTTGCATATGCGTGGGTGATGAGAGATGGACTGCAAGTCTGTCCTAGTGATGACCGATGCTAAGGCCTCCCCTTTGCCTGTTTATATGAACAAGATAATAATGAAATGTCATATAAATAACACTGCCGTCTAACAGGTGTGACCGAGATGGGCAGCCAGAGCCATCGGAACCTTCGTAAGAACCTTGGGCAGATGATAACCCAAAGAACAGTGCAATGTATTCAAAATGTTGAGTATAATAACAAAAACTAAGAGGTTTGCTATGTGAGGATCTAATTGGACTGTGGGGATGGACTTCCATTAAGTCAATGGAGGGTAGAAAATTGCCCCTTCTGAAGGTCAGAAGTATGGAGTTCAGTATACTCATCTTAAGCCTCCTATGAACTATGGATCAATTAAGTCATTTTAAAACTAAAACTGCCCCTGCTGATCTGCCACAGGTTGGTTGCCTGGATCTCCAATAAATGAACAATAGCTGTCTCCATCATAATGCAAAGGTTCCGGGGAGAGGATGGAAATTCTATAGCCAGGCCTAATCTTCTCATATCTCTAACCCAGGAAACAGAGGTAGAGACATCCCATCTGTCCGTGAAAGGCTTGAGCCTTCCATCAATAGGGACACAGTCGTGAGGCCTATGTTTTGCCTCGGAGACCTCTATTTCATGTTCCTCAAGAGATTCTTTTGCTCTGCCCTCCCCTTCAGTAACTATCTCCAGATCGGAAACTATCTGACTGTTGGTGATTCATGCGTCCAGATGGTCTCTGGGGTCTGGAGAGAAAAAGTCCTTGGTAGAGGGAACGAAGGAACCCTCCAAAAAGCTGGTAAGGACTATTTTGGGGTCTATGAAAAGAGAGGAACTTATTTTCTGCTTCTAGTCTCTATCAGAGATAGGTCAGGGGCACCGCCAACCAAATTATCTCCCTATATTGGGGAGGAAGCAAGTTTCCATTAGTTGTGTGATATCTGCTTGCCAATGTCTGAGCCATAGCAGTAGATGAGGAGTAACCTGAGATGCCCTGGCTTGAGAAGATAATTTAATAGAGTTTTGTGGCGTCCTTGTGTGCCCTGATATTGGAATTTGAGATAATCTCCCTCAGATGGCGGAGCTACCTGAGAGACGATCTAGTAAAAAAGGGGGGATGCGGCCGACTCCGCTCTTATGGTCCCCACATCAGATCGACATGCCCTACATGGAGGCAACTCGACCCTGTATATCCTTTAACTTGAGAGCCTCTTCTGCTTCCATTGGAATTGCAGAGGAGGAGGATAATTGCCATTATTGTTTTATCTACTATCGTGGTGATGAGAAATTTAGCAGAATCAAAAAACCAAATTAAAATTTTTCCATCATATCCTGTAAGAGGGGTATATGCCACTGAAGAGACCCCTTGTTTCTGGGTGAGATCCAAGAACCTCTGTGGGACAGTTATGACTTCCTCTTACATTATTGGTTGGGAGAAGATTACATCGTCTGACACCCCCCCTTACAGTAATGATTGTTGGGCCAAGGGGAATGGAATATCAAGGCAGGCAGTAGTTTTTTTTGTTTTTGTTTTTTGTTTTTTTGAAACAACAGAGACTTGAAAAAAAAGTCCGAGGGCGAAACAGACCTTCAGGTGGCCTGGCTTAATGCCTTCAATGTCTGACATGCCCCCCCTTTTTAAAGGGATCCACCTCTGACAGATTTTGGTCACTGTCGTGAGTAGACCCTTCCTCAACCTGTTTATCTGGTCTCTCGTTCTCCCTCATCCTGTGCATCATGTGAATGTGTAACTGGATTATATAATACTTCCCTGAAGGAGCTACTTGCTGGTAATGAAGGTCCGTTCTGCATAGTAACTAAATCGAGTGAGAATCAAGGTCAGATTGTGGAGGCTGCCTAGCCATCAACTTCTACTGTACCCCGGCTGCAATGCCTCTTCAGGTTGCCATGTCCCTCCAGGCCTTCAATTTGTCAGGGATATCCTCTGAAAGGAGGAATTCTGGCATGGTCCCACAACTGTCTGTTAGGCAAGCAGCACTGCTGAAGGCCTGGGTTGAACTGGTTCCTCTGAGGCTCTCCTGGATGGCGCTGAGAGATCCAGGGATGGAGGCAAGGTGAAATATGGAACACTTCACAAATTTGCGTGTCATCCTTGCGCAGGGGCCATGCTAATCTTCTCTGTATCATTCCAATTTTATTATATGTGCTGCAGAAGCAAGCACTGGGACCAGCCTGGCTGGGGAAGAGGACTGAGACTTCTGTTCAACCTCCCTCATGCTTTTTTTTTTTAAAGATATGCTCATCTAACGCATTGTGGCATCTCTTGGCATCCTTTGTTGCCTTAGAGGTCTCTCTAGGACATTTTGAACTCCTTTGAGTTGGTTTATTATCCTCTGCAGGTATTTTTGGTTGCCCTTGAAGATTCTGACTTAAAGCCCACAAGGTGAGATATCTATATCTATATGTGTATGAGATATTAATGGGCTGTTGACTGGTTCAGAGGACTGATGTAAAGAGAGACAGGGAATCCTCTTGATATTTGCTCTCCCCCCCTTTTTTTTTTGCTAAATTCAATTTGTTATTATGTTATTATTCATAATAATATTGATATCATTAATATTATTATTGATAATATTTTTGTTATATCTGTGCACAGCTACTAACATAAATTGTTGTGCTGTTACCAAACTCATAATTAGATGACTGAATATGGAATCAAATTGTGAGGCCAATTAGAGAACACCTTTCAGGACCTGTATTGCAATTGGGTGATCCTGCAGTCACTGGCCCTCAACAGCTTCCTGCCCAGGCGAACACAGGCCTTGGCGCTCGCTGTTACTGTGCTGCTAGAATTCTGTGAGGGCTGCCAACTTAAAAAGGAAGCCCAATAGTCAACCTCAGAAAGAGGTCCGTAATCGGCATAAATGTCCCTTGGACCCTCACGGAGATCCTTGTGAGGGGAAGTGGCCTCTCAACAGATAATGCCATGGAATTCTTATAAACAAAATGATGCCGGCGTTGTTTTAGTCATCAAGATGTAGCATCAACCATCACCTCTTATTGTGAGCCGATGCGAATCTAACTAGAATTTGAGAATTTGAGCAGGAGAACTCTGAGTCCTCTGACTCCACCCGATCAATAGCCCTTGCTTCTTCTATATACCTTGCAGGAGTATTATCTGAAACTACAGAATCTCCTCTGGAAAGATGCCTGAGGGTAAGGATGCTCTGTCCTGGTTAGTGACCGGAGTTATAGGGAATTCCAATCAGAAGGAGCGCTCTGTTGTTGTCCAGAGCAGTATGCTGCACCTCCGCAGAGATACATTGGCGTATTGCTAATTCCATCTACAGTCTCATCTTTGTGGGGATATTTTCCGGTAAGTCATCATCTTGACAGAATCTGGCCGCTGTTGGAGCAATGTGGCCACAGAGGCACTTTGAGACACTTGTACTGATCTAGATGGTCTACCTGATCTTGTGCAGCTGCGCTGCATCTGGATTATAGACAGATCCAGGGGTGGTTGCAGAGGGGGATTGGAGCTGAAGTAGGCCTGGAGGAGATGAGGTTTGAGAATTTTCTTCATCCTCCCACATGGACTTCTTCATGTGTTTTCTAGTACCTTATGGCGCTTGTTAGCATCTTTTTCTGCTGCTTAGGAGGTACACTTAGAATGCTTCAATTTGTTTTGAGAATTTGACATGGCTCTTGAGCTTCTGCCACTTGCCATTGTGACCGCTTATTAAATTTTACTGTTAATGAGGCTGAAATGTTGGGCAGTTGGCATGCCCAGGGGCCTGAACCAGCAATGGCTAGGGAACCCTAAAACAATGCTCCCCAGTTTTGTATAATCTTATGTAAGAATATTGAATTATTATTCTTGTTCCTATTCTTGTCGTCATTATTATTCTGTTATTAATATTATTATTTCCAAATTAGCCAAATTTGGAGCACCTCATAGGCCTAGAAAGGAGGCATTGTTGAAATAAGATGTAAGCCTGCAACAGCTACCTGTACAGGCGGACACGGGCCTTTGTGCTCGCTGTGGTGCTGCTGTTTAATTCTGAGGCCAACAGTTTCCTCCTTAATGAATAAGGGTCCAAAATAGAATAATTATATCTGAATATCTATATTTATATCTCTATCTATCTATCTATCTATCTATCTATCTATCTATCTATCTATCTATCTATCTATCCATCCATCCATCCATCCATCCATCCATCCATCCACACACAAATGTATTAGGGTGACTTCCCTCGGGTTCCAGGAAGGAGACCCCTGCTTGGGGAAAGAAAAGCCTCTCACAGTTCCAGTAATAAAATGCAGATCACTACCGCATGGTTAGTGAGTCTGCAATGGCGCCAGCCGTTATCTCTTTAGGTGCGTAATGAGTTAAATCGGCTCAGCAGCACTTCCACGCCTTGTGGGGAGTCGATACTGCAGAGTTTCCCCTTGAATAAAAAGGCGCGGTGGGCCAGATGGGTGCTGATGCCCTCACCCCCCGACAGTGTTCGGCTCGGCTTGAAAAGATCATAATGTGAGTTGTTAGCCATGTGGCTGTGGCGTTATCACCTTCGACCGTCCTGGGGGTGAGAGATCATTATCTGAAGCTATGGTGAGCTCCCTTGGTTCAAGTTATATACTGTAGGGAGCTGCTTGACTCATTGAAACTAAAAGCCTTAAAGGAGTTGTTTAAAGTTTAAAAGCAAACCTTTTTGTTGTCTCCTTTTGAAGCCTTTGCTATTCCGGCCAAGGGAAAGGAAGTTAAGCTGCCTATATCCACAAAGGCTGAGCAAAAACTGGGGATGCTAGGGAGGAATCCCGTGGAGGAGGAGTGTCCTCTCAATTAAAGCCCAGCCTATCAAACGAGCGACAAAAACATCATCCCAAACAATGGATGCTCTGAACAGCTCATCTGGAGAAATGTAGGGTAGCAACGTGGGCTTCACCATTACTTTTCATAAGGCACTATAAACTGGATGTTTTTACTTCCGCTGAAGCAGCCTTCAGGAAATGGGTATTACAACAGGTCCACACGTAAAAAAGGAGACTTAAAACCAGACGGAGACCCTCCCGTAGGACACGCCAGCTTTGGCATGTCCCATGCCTGGACGCTCTGAACAGCTCATCTGGAGAAGGGGCGTTGGTGCTTACCTGATACACCCATTCTCTGGAAGCTGTGAAGAGCATCCAGCCCCACCCAGAGTCCATATTGTCTGGGTCCAATTCCAGCCAAGTTTACAGAGCAAAGGTGGAGGGAGAACAGCAATGAACTTATCACTTTGACTTCACCAAAACTGGGGACACTAAGGAGGAGCCTCAAGGGGGAGTGTCCTCAGAAATCAGCTCAGCCTATCAAACGAGAGACAGAAGCACCTCCCATACCTGCTCTTCACAAATCCCAGAGAATGGGCGTATCAGGTAAGCACCAACACTCCATCTCTCCTCTATTTGATGGGTCTGCCCTTGTGACCATTTCAATTTGAATTGTGGGAATGAATGCACACATCAATTTCACAGACATATCTATTTGCACAGCATCTTCCAAAATGCTTGTCAGGCCATAAATTCCTTACGTATGTGGGTTTAGCAGTGTTCTGAAAGAGTGCCAGAAATACTTTTTAAATGTGATCTATCACTAATCCTGTAGTGCACAGATAAACTTATATCTGGAAAAAGATCTGACTCTGCCAATAGGGTTGCTGGTTCTGTTACTGATAAGTTCATTACAGATTTTCCATCAATATATTATCACTACATTAAAAAAATGGCTTTGCATGGTTGCTCCTTTTATCTATTACTTTGGAAGCAATATCATGATACCTATTTCTATGTTATTGTTCTGCGCCACCTATACTTGTGTTCTTCTGGCCATAGTAATTTGCTGCCAAGATTGCCATTTCCTTGCAGCACTAGTTGAGGATGAAGCTCACTCCTTCTTAATCACTCCCTACCACTTCAATTGGTGCCCTCTTCTGAACCTCTTAACTCACAAATCACAGGTATGGAGGAGGAATATAAGGTGAAACAGGGGAGTTTTACCGGTGTAACAAAAAAGAGATAGCTAAACCTGACATCCAAAGTTCATCAAACAATATACCAGTTGTTCCTTCTATGGGATCCAAAAGGCAAGGATGGAACATGATCCTGGACACATCACATACTAAAAAAGAGTTTAGGTTTTGTATGTCTGTTTGTGTGCCTTTGGACATTCTTGACATCCTGGACAAATCCACGCAGTTTTCCTGGTAAATTTTCAGAAGTGGTCTGTCATTGCCTTCTTCCTAAGGCTGAGGGAGAGCAATTACAAATAATCCTCAACTTACAAGGGTTCATTTAGTGACCATTCAAAGTTGCAACAACCCTGAAAAAAGTGACTTATAACCAATTTTCATACTTATGACCATTGTAGCATCCCCAAGGTCACTTGATCAAAATTCAGACACTTGGCAACTGATTCATATTTAGACTCATATTTCACAGTAGGGTCATATGATCATCTTCTGACAAGCAGAGTCAATGGGGAAGCCAGATTCCCTTAACAACCATGTTATAACCCATTGGGACCCAGAAGAAGAGCCTTCTCTGTGGTGGTTCCCTCTCTCTGGAATATCATTCCCCAAGAGATTAAAATGGCCCTCTCATTAATACTCTTCCAGAAGGCACCGAAGACCTGGTTCTGCCAGGAGGCCTGAGGAACTCAGAGCCCATCAAATGGCTCATGTGATCTGCTGTCATCAGGGCGGGGGGAGGAGTAGGGGGTGATTTATTTATTTATTCCAGATTTTGTTATATTGTACTTTATTAATTTGATTCTTTTTGTTAGTTTTTATTGTTTTTTATCATTTTTTTATTTTAAATATGGTTTTACATTCTGTAAGCCACCTCGAATTGCCATGGGTGAATATAAATTCAATAAATAATAATAATGATAATAATACCTGCAGTAATTTACTTAACAAGAAAGATCATAATATGGGGCAAAATCCACTGTCTCACTTAGCAACTTAAGTTTGGGGCTTTATTGTGGTCATAAGTCAAAGACTACCTATAATCTCAAATCACTCAACATGCATAAAACAAGAATAGAATCAAAATCTCCAGTTTCTAGCCTGGTATCTTATACCACTACATCAAAGTAGCTCTCAGGAAAGCAAATTGGTAGTTCCTTTCCCCACTAGTAGACAATGCTCAGGGAAAGAAAAAAATGAAATAAGGAAATCCACCCAAAGTTTCTTTCATGTTAACATTTTAGGATAATCCCATTTTGGTGGCTTTAGCCATCAGAACATCAAATATTATGCTAGTATACTGTATTTTTTATTATTTTAAGAATTGAGGAATTACATTTTCACAGTCATGTGTCTCTTGACTGTAAACATGCAACGAATCCACACTCAGTATATGAAGAAATGGCACATGAATAACAAAAAATACATTCTATACAGACACTCACATAATATTGTGGAATTGTGATTGAGAACAAGGGAACACATTTTCTAAAAATAAGTTACTGGACATTAAGCTGTAACACAGTAATTTAAAATACAAATTTCAAGAAGAATATTATCTCCCATTGGGAGTCTGAGACTCTACGTACGCTGCTATTGAAGGTGATTGCTAACGTTTACTCAAAAGAAACAAAGCCTTGAATTTAATATAATTTCACTCCCCACACCAAATAAATATTTGAAAACAACATTATCTACTGCCATTACCTCAGTATATTGTCAGTAAATCCAAGATGACTCTCCTACATTAAGGGAAAATATTTGAATAAAAAAGTAGTCTTCCTTCCAGATATATGCATTTTTAACAATCTAGTCCTTGTAAGGTAATACCTATAATTTTAGATTGGCTGCTTGGCACTTATAAGATCTATGCAATCAGGTTCACATATACAAAAATGTATTTTTTTTTTCTCACAGTGTGCCTAAACACTTTTATGGATAACCACCCCCCTGCCCTTTGTATCCCATGAGAATGAGTAAATTTCAAAATACCCTTTGCACACTAACATTTGCCCATTCAATTCCTATTGTTGCCAGCCCCAAACCTGAAAAACTGGTTGTCAGTCAGTGTAGACAATACTCAGCTAAAAAGATCAATAATCAATGTAAGCAAACCTCTTACCATCCTATCTCAAAATCTTAGAGCAGCTACATCTGTCCACTTGAGTCACATTTAACTTATGTATGGTAGGATCTAAGTAGGTAATTTTCACTAATTAATGGTACTAATTCTAAATTGGTACATATTTGTGATACTATTCTGCATATTATTTGAACAATATTTTGATTATTCGTTTAGAAGAAAATCTGCAGCATTACGTTTTTCTAACTTTATAACATATCCTAAAGCAATAGAATTGGCCTTAAAATTGTTTGATCTTCCCATCTTAATCACTCAAATATAGGTTCTATGGGAAAAATATTCTAAAAGCACACAGGAGCAAAGAAGAAATTATTTGCCAACAATTATTCCACATTCATAAGTAAGCCCCAAAAGAATGGTTAGTTTCTATCTTTTCCATACCCTTCCATCCAATATATGAATTGCCTTTCAGAATTTGCATCCCTTATAATATTTATTAACCAGCATTTGGGGATAAGGGGAGGGGATTGGGGTAAATTTTTTTCCCTTCACTACATCCTTTGTTTCAGAGCAGAACAGCTGCATGCCATCAACACCCTTCCCAACTATCTTCTCCCAAAGAAATAATTAAATCCAATTAAAACCAGAAAATAATTTACCTTTTAGTTGAATTTAAGACAAAAATAAGGATAAAATGGAATTATCAAATAAAGATTTTTTTAAGTTTTAAAATTTAATTTGATGCATTAGTTCACCTTTGGAAAAACAGAAATTGTATTTTACTTTAAGGAAGTTCACTTCTTGTACATTATACCAATTCCAATAAAATACGCATCAGTTAATAGTCACTCAACAATTAATTCTTAGAACAAGATCATTTTGGTCAGCTATTTTATTTTTGGTTGTACTCCTTTCACCATGGTTCCTTTGAATTGATTCTACTGCATGAAATCAGTGTGTAACAGAATTTTGGTATGTGAGTGGCAAAAGGAAATTCCTTGGCATAGAAGTATGTCTGCTGATCAAATTTCATTTCATGTGTCTTTCATTATTGTGGCTTTGCCTCAAAACTGCCGTGATTATGTGGGTTGGCCTCATACTTACTGCCTAACTCTTGTGGAAAGCTTTGAAATGGAAAAAAAAATTGCAGAGAGTAATATTAAAAGGATTCCTGGCTTCAACCTATACTAGTAGTCTGATTGCAAAACTTGCTCCTTGAAATTAAAATAATATTTTAAACAGTCTAAATATATATGAGTAGCATGATATCAACATAGAAATATTATATAAGCATTTTGAGAGACTCAGGGTGAGAAACAGAAGATAGGAGAACAGAGGATAAAAAGGAAAACAAGAAAGAAAAGAAAATTCAGGTTTTTTTAACTTTGACATTTGAATAATTTCTGTACTGTCTCGAATAAACTAGATTTTACATAGTTGTACATTTATTCAGAAACAAAACAATATCTGCTTACGCTTACTGTTTTATTGAGAATATCATAACACTTTAAAACAGTTTCTGAAACAATGCTGTACTTATTTTAAGACTCTTGAAGAAATGAAATCCTTTATTCTACTTTCAAAGACTTTATACAATTTTTGCCATTGTATTTCAGCAAAGGGCAAATAGCAATCAATGTTTACATATAAATATACTACATGTTTCAAAAATAAAAGCCTTAAGTATCTGCTTTACAAATGTTGAAGGAAAGAAATGTCTGCATTTCTTTAAGGTTAGATTAGTTGCCTTATAACAGAAGGCAAATGATACATATTTTTTTGATAAATATTTGAATTACAGTACATCTATTTTTAAAATTATTGTGTCTTATTAACATTTGGTATTTATCCAGTTTATCCATTATTGTCATAATTTACTGATAAATTACATTATGAAAATGTTCACATATATTAAATCAATTACACATACATTTGGATGCTATCAGAGTAAGGTTAGGAAACCAGAAAGAAGAGAACCTTGCATATCTATCCACAAAAAAGACTTAGAACTCACAGAAGGACCCCACTGTTTCATTTTATAACCTCAAAAATTCACATAAATTATTTGTATTCCATACACAAAAATAAAATATGCTCACAACTGAATATCAGTAAGTACCGTGTTTCTCATAAAATAAGGCCAGGTCTTATTTTTTTGAGTCCCGAAAAAACGGCTAGGCTGTCTTTTCGGGGATGACTTAATTCCCCCCCTTGCATCCTTATCTAGAGCACCCCGCAGGCAGCCTCGCCACCAGCCACTCCTAACAGGTGATCATGGCGAAGCGCAGAGAGCTCCCTACTCCAACCAAACACCTTTGCTGCAGACCCAAGACCTCTGGCACCCGCCGCTGTTGCTTTCCCTTCTGCCCATTCCACCGCCACGTTTAGAGCTGCCGCTTCCGTGTGTGGAGCGCCGCTGCCATTTGGAGTGCCACCGCCATTTGGAGCACCACCGACACATTTGGAGCTGCCGCTTCTCTGTTTGGAGTGCCGCTGCCATTTGGTGTGCCGCCGCCATTTGGAGCACCACCGCCATGTTTGGAGCTGCCACTTCCGTGTTTGGAGTGCCACTGCCATTTGGAGTGCTGCCGCCATTTGGAGCACTGCTGTCATGTTTGGAGCTGCCACTTCCGCGTTTGGAGCTGCCGCCGTGTTTGGAGTGGCAGTGGCACTCCAAATGGCGGTGGTGGTCCAAACAGCGGCAGTGCTCCAAACGCGGAAGCGGCAGCTCCAAACGCCGGCGGCAGCTCCAAATGGGGAAGCGGCAGCTCCAAACAGCAGCAGTGCTCCAAACAACAGTGGTGCTCCAAACGTGGAAGTGGCAGCGCCAAACCCGGCGGCAGCATGGGCAGAAGGGAAATCAACAGCGGTGGGCGCTAATGGTCTTGGGTCTGCTGCAAAGATGCTTGGCAGGAATAGGGAGCTTTCCGTGCTCTGCCATGATAGCCCATTAGGAGCAGCTGGTGGCGAGGAATTGCTGCCCGCGGGGCGCTCCTAACAGCAAGTCCCCCCACCCTTCACACCCCATTTTGCATGTTTTAAAATAGGCCTAAATTTGGGGAGAGGGGCTTAATTTCATTTTATGCCTAGAAAACATGCTAGGTCTTCCTATTTGGGCAGGTCGTATTGTTGGAGAAACACGGTATTAATTGATGCATTTTAAAAATATGACTGAGAGTGCCAAAAAAGCAACACCAAGCATTCTTGTCAAAACAGCAAATTTATGCTTTTTGCAAAATAGTCACTCCTTCTCATTTTCATTAATTGTTTTAGATTAGCGGCTCCCAACCTTTTGGGCACCAGGGACCGGTTCCATGGAGAGGTTTTTCCACAGACCGGAGATACCATGCCTGAATACCATGAATAGGGCTTCGCTTGTTTGTACAGCCTGGTTTCTGGAATGCTGCAGACTGGTGCTGGTCCATGGACCAGGGGTTGGAGACTCCTGTTTTGGACCACCTAAGTATTTGATGTTATGATCAGCAGAAAATGTGGAATAACCTAAAGTACTTGATATGGTAAATGACAGAAGATCTATTCAGAGAACAGATTCAGAATATTTGGACTTACACAATTGCTGTGATTGAGGACAGAGGGGGAAGAAAAGAGATATTTTGGAGGAGGAGACAAAAATGATAATGAACCTCTCGACTTCCGATACCTCCACACGCAACACATACACACAGATTCAGGGGAAAAAACCTTTAGTACTTTTCTGGGCTTGCCTCACACTACTCCAAGTCTTGTGGGAAAAGCCAGGGCTTTCATGTCTGTTTGGAAGGCAAGGAGAGTATTGGTTTGTGAATTTCAGGAGAAAAGGTAGAAACCACTGAGAAGGCTCTCCAGGTCTCATTAAGGGGCAGCATTTAAAAGAAAAGATCTGGAAGATGCCCATCTTTTCAGATCTGGTGAAACGGCAGATATTCTCCGGGTCAGGCAGTCCCTTAGCCATATCCTCACAACCTCTAGGCACAGGTCATAGTCACTTGGTTGGCTAGCAATGGAGATATATAACTGAGTATCTTCAATATAGTGATGATACTGCACCCTATGACCACTCTCAATGGACTCATCTAGATGCTGAAGAGACATTTTAAAGGTTTTATTAAAGGCATACTGTAGCAATTTTTAAATAATGAGGAGCTAAATCTATTAAGTTTAAACTTAAGTGTCCAAAGATACATTTATTTTTTTCTTTTTAAGAGAACAAATGTTGAATAAATAATCCAATATTTTGCCCATTTATCCATTTCTTCTACTTTTTTCATCACATGAACCAATTCCACTTAGGTGTGATCAAGCAACTACTAGGCTTTAAAAATGTATCAAACACTGTTAAAATCATTTTGTTTGTTGTTTGTTTAATGTGTTTACTGCCTATCTTGCTACAAGGCAACTTTGGGCAGTTTACAACACTAATGAAAGTCTAGACCAGATCCTAAGTTGTAAAGCACCCGTTCCAACACCTTCTATAGCTTTCTTTGGCCTTTCCTATGATGAACAGGAGTATAATATACTTTGCAAAATAACTACTAGATAATATTTGCAAATTTTTATGTATAGGTTGTAAAATTCAACTTTTTGGCATGGCATTCTCCGTTAGACTGCGAGAGTCCTGTACAGGGTAAGCGACACCTCATCACATGACTAAGTCTGCCAACTTGTTAACGTTGCCTCCATTGCCACGGTTACCCCAGCTTTTGACTCAATCCATTCAGGCAGTTTTGGGGCAAAGTGATGGGGATTTGTGTCCTGATAATGATGGAGCCAGATAGGTCGAGTGCTGTCGAACTGAGACCACTGACCTTGAGCCAATTCTGATTGGAGATGGGCTCCCCAACCATAGAGACTGGCATCTGTGGTGACAACCACCCTGCTAGGCTCCTTGAAAAACTGTCCTCTGTTGATGGCAGAAGACTGCCACCACCGGAAAGATCAGAGAACCAACCGAGGGACCAAAACCTTGATGGCAGAGTGGCTCCTGCCTGACCTTTGGTAGGGCATGAAGACCAGGCATGAAGTCTCGCCCATAGGACGATGGATATGCAAGACACCATCTTGCTCAAGAGCTGAAACAGAATAGACAGGGACACTGTTTGCTGTTGCCGGATCTGCTTGGCTAAGGACTGCAAAATCTGTTGATGATCTGGACACAGGAAAACTTCGCAGGACACTCTGTCTATGACCGCTCCCAAATGGAGAAGCTGGTTGGTCAGACACCAATGGCTCTTCTTGATATTTATTGAAAATCCATGCGATTGCAGAACCTGCAAAGTAATTTGAAGGTCGGTCCTGGCAGTGAGTTCCGAGGATGATTGAATTAAAATATCGTCCAAGTAACATTGAACTCTCACTGGCAGGCTCGTAAAGAGGCTGCAACAGAGAAGGGGCTTTGGTTTACCTGAGATGCCCTTTCTTGTTGATTGCGAGAGACTCCAGGCCCACCCTGAAGAGCTCTGGTAGTGGGGGGGGAGAGAAGGATGTCTTAATATTTTTCAGAACACCACACGTCTGTCAAGATCCCTTTGCTGAAAGCTGGGGTAACCATGGCAATGGAGGCAACATTAACAAGTTGGCAGACTCAGTCACATGATGAGGAGGCGGAGCCTACCCTGTTCTGGACTCTCGCAGTCGAATGAGAAAGAGCGTCTCGGGTAAATCAATACCCCTTCTCAGCAGCAGTAAAAACAATACTCTAAAGATATAAACAGAATCTTGCATAAAATTCAGTAGAATGAATGAATGAATGAATGAATGAATGAATGAATGAATGAATATTTCTGGGACTTCTAGCCTCTCAGGTAAATTGGGAAACTTGTTAAAAACATTTTGAATACTACATATCAATAACTCAAAGTCTGCTCCTATAGCCAATCATAGCTTTCTACAGTCTTATACATTTTAACTTGGTGTTTCCAAGTTTGTATTTCCAAGTTTGTATAGGAAGAAAAATTCTGGCCACTTTTTCAATTTAACACATAACTGCATAGATATTTACCTTCTTTCCTTCTATTTCCAATTTCTTGTGTAGCTCAGAAAATTAAGAACTTTTAAAGTGACATATTAGGTCAGTCTGATTATCAATCTAGTCATTTTTTTTTAAACTCCAAAAATGGCAAACCACTACTCAATGTAAATCATTTCTCATAAGACTGCTACACCCCATCTCATAACTCTTCTCAGTTCCAACTTCTTCCACATCCCTTCTTTCATCCTTATTTTACCCAACAGCATTCTTACTTTAAACACAGTCCACGGCATAAATATTTCAGCATCTGAATCTTGGAAGCAGAACAAACTAGGCAAAAATATGCAATTACATGCAAATCTAGCTAATTTCCATAATTTTGTCACAGTATCTAGTTCTGATTTTCTTGATGTGAAATTTTTATTTTGTTTTTAAACTCACTCAGTTGTAAATTGGGGGAGATAGGGAGAAAAGGAGATTTATTGTTAAACAAAATGTTGGAGTGATTTTAAAAATATAAGCCACAGTTAATTCAAAAGCACTGGCCTTGATTCATTATTATTTTAGTTATACTTATGGAAGTTCTAAATTACTAATGGAAAGTATATGTTTCAACAATAGGAATAAAAATATGGTCTCTTTCATTTTTGGATTACAACTCCCTTTATCCCAAATCAATGGCAAAACTAGAAAAAGGAGCCACATTTAAAACTATCAAAGCTATAATTATTAAGTTGCCTGTCCACTTTATAATTACTTTATAAATTTTGCTTTCCATGAAAACTTTGTGCCTTGTCAATATTTTATCAACCATTCTGAAGAACTGAACAAAAATTACATGGAAGAATTAAAAAGGCAACCCCAGTGCAATGGAAAGAAGAATTTAAATGCCTTCTCTTTCTTGCATTCACGTCTGTAATTATTCCTCAAACACAGAACAAACCTTTACTTACACTTCACATTTATCCCATAGTACTTCATACAAGCTGCAAGAACCTACAATATATTTTAGCATTTATCCCTTTTGTTAGCTGCTGAGGCATCTAGACAAGCAAGAAGTGTTACTCTTTGGCATAACCCCTTAGTCAGAGTCTATTTTGTAGGGAAATAATGGATAAACAAAATAAATAAATATCAAGTGGGATTAACTTAAGCAATTCAATTTTTGAAATTCCTGGTTCCTCACTTATTTATTTAAAAGTTTACTAATCAAATTTATACAGCCACACACATGCACAATTTTTTTTCTGAATAGATTTTCCATACCAACAAAATTCTGATAGTTTATACCCAATCTTGAATCAGTAACCTTTTTGGGGGGCTGAGGTGCTGATACACTGAAGAAACACCTTGTCTCTTATCCATTGAAATGAAGGAAACAGCTTTCTATATAATAAATATATATACATAGCCAGATTTCTTCTGAAATGATTAGTACAAAATACCCAGACTGTGTAGCACTCTTTGTTTCCTATCTGCAAATTCATAAACCTGTGATCTATAAACATTCTACTGTGTCTACTTTCCAGGAATGCTTTCCAGGATGCTGTAGCGAACTCTAGGAAATGATATAAGATTGTCACATAGATCATACGAACTGTTCAGTTTCACCACCATCACACAACTGAAATGGGGGGAATAGTTGTAGCTTAACAGATAAGGAAATACTCTGTATAAAACTGTTTCAGTTTATTATTAAGCTAAGAAATACTTATTTAAACCCTTGAAAACTATTGCCTGTCTGCCAGAGTCAGCAGTGCTGAACTTTATCAGCTCCCTTTCTACATCAGTTCTTTGTCCTTGGTAACAAAGCACTGAACAGCAGCAAGCATCAGATTTTACAAAAACTCAAATGCTATTACTGATCTTCTCAACCGAGGAACATCAAATATAGATAGTCCTCACCATTCCCATTCAACAATCCTTTAAAGTTACAAAATTGCTGAATGAATGCACTTATACCCAGCCCTCGAATTTAAATCCACTGTATTGCCCCTATGTTCACATGTTCAAAATTTGGTTGCTTGACAACCAGCCCATTTACAATTTCAGGATACACTTCAAATCCTGCCTACCTGTGTATCTCTCCTCCATCTCTGCCCTTTTGGTCACTCTGCACTCCACTGCCCCACTACCCTGTGCTTTGCCCTGAACTCCCATGCCCGGCTTTCTGCCACCCTGCCCTCCTCCACCCATGCCATCTCCAGCTGATCTTGCCCATCTTCCTCTCTCTACTGACTAAATGTGTCTAGCTTGGTCCTTTTGCAAGATAGTTGCTGGCCATGTGAGACCTGTCTGCAACAACATATGTTAGCTTCTGACATGGAAAACAATGACCATTGCTCTATGATCTACTTCTGTACAGTCATTCTTGAATACTCTCAGATCAGGATCTTCGACTTTAATTGGCCTTGGTCTTTACTTTGGGGATCCAGACACAACCAAATATTTGCAATACATTGGAGGCCACTTCACTCCCACAAATTAACAAGTTCCCATTTTAAATGAAGGTGGATTCTGGTTCACCTACATCTCCAACTAGGACTGTAATAAACCCCAGACTTCAATCCTCACAAGCTATTACTGCCCACTGTGAAAAGAATTCTGTGGTAGACAAACTAATGGTCTTACTCGGTTTAGGGCATTTACCCCCTTCCTATACATAAACCTATTCCTTATTTCTTACACGTAAGCCCTGAATCCCAGATGCAGAAAGAAGAGCAAGAAAGAAATGCAATGCACTGTATTCCAAATATTATAGTATAACATCCCCACACTTGCAGCAGCTAAGATTTTAACATACTATATGGATAAAAAAAGAGAATGCATTTTACATGTTCCAGGTCACTCAAGAGGGAGAGATATATTTCATGTCAATATACCTTTTTCACTTAAGAAAAAAGGTATGTACATGATGACTGTGTGGAGATATGGCTAAAATTTGTTAAAAGAAATGTCTCCCCCAAATGGGAGCAATTTAATTCTACACTTCCACAAACTATACTCAACATTAAAAGAGAATAGATAAAATATACTTAATTACTCCAGGTTACACATCGAATTCCTCAATTCACTAAAGGAAACTTGGCAAGAAATAAGGCATCATTTTGTTGCATTCGACTAGAGCATCCAAGGGAGAAGAGCTACTGAGGCAGCTAATACACAAAACATGATCAAAAGTGATTAACAACAGCTTCATATGCAAATTGCATTAATGAAGGAGTGCAAAGTCATCATGTAAATTAAATATGTCAAATCTCTTGGTGAACTTTCAATCTTGAGAAAGGGGGTGCTGAAAACACTGCTTTAATTTTTTTTTCTACATCATCAATTTTCTGAGATTGAAAAAAAAAATCTAAGAATCTTAGTGCTATAAACAATTTTCACCTTTTCCCCCCCTCCCCTTCTCTCTCCCCCTTTCCTTCAGCAGCCTGACAGTTTGGCCTGATGTGTGCAGACTGCACATGTTAATAGGCCAATCAAAAATGCAAAACAATTCGCAATTACTGCAAGGACCTAATGGTCATTAGAATTTACAACTAGGTAATGAACTAAAGTCTGCCCACACCATGCATATTCATAAAGCAATTTAGCCTTTGAAGATTAAAGAAGTGCTTAAAATTCAAATGAGCTCTAGCAAATTATCAGGAAGATTCGTCAAAAAAGCAAAAAGGGTTTTTCTTCCTATGGTTTTCTCCTTCTTCTCCTTTTAATGCAAAATCATTCTATCTTCCAGACTGCAATACAACTTTAAGAGGCTTCTAAGCCATGCTAAAGGCACTGAAGAGAGAGAATAAAAACAATTTGGAAGATTTTATTCAAAAACCTAAACCTTTCAGTGCCAATCATGCTTTTAAACATGGTAATTTATCAAAAGCAACATAAACAGCTTATGAGTGATATTGTGAGCTACTTTCCAAGAACAGATTAAGAAAATTTCTGCCACCTCCACTTCCCACCAAGTTGTTCTCCCTTCTAGCTGCATTTTCCATGTAAATACTGTATTAACTGTATTATAAAATTACTGTCAATGTGCACTGGCACCAATTTTAAAAACAAAATGAGAACAACCTTTCTTCATTAAAAAGAAAGCAAGGCAAATTGATCTAGAAAAGACATAAATAAAAGCATATATTTATGAGTATAACGAATAACATTAAAAAAAAACTTTATTTTTGAATGAAAAACATTAAAATATATTAATCATCAGTAAGAAAGGTTAATCAGTTACATTTATTATTTAGGGTTCTATTGCTTAAAATAAAAATGAATCCTGTCAATATTTAACAGCAGATGCTGATAGATACTTTGCAAGCTGCAGAACGGAAGGCAGTTATAGTATTAGCACATGCATTGCTCAACATAAATCTTGCTCTACAAGTTCCCTTAAGTTTTTAAACCACATATATAATTTGGTCTAAAATATTGTTTTTAATTGTTAAATTTATGAAGCAGTACCATTTAAAATTTGTTATAATTTGACCTAATATAACAATAGTTTTATCTTAAAATACAAATCTAAACTTTAGAATAATCTCTTAATAATGCTGCTTCCCATACATTAAATAGGGATTGTTGGGTCTTAAAAAAACTTTTGACAGTGCTCAGAATTTTCTACAATGAATATGAAAAACCTAGTTCAAACACTATCCCCAAATAATTTACTAAACAGGGGGTTCAGTCATGGTTTTTTTTAATATCAGTCTTCTCACTGAGTTTGCATGCTTATCATTAATGCCCAGTGACAGAGGAGTTAGTAATAATTCCAAAAATATTGTACTTACTGACAACTGAGCCTAGATGAAAAAGCAAATTCAAATATCTGTGACATATTTCACTACAAGAGGTTTATTTTTCCCCGAGCACTATGTGACTCATACCTCATATTCAGTAAAGTGCAAATCTTAATATCTTCTGAAGCAACACAAGCTATTTTTATTTCAACAGGTGTTTGAAAGTAAAAATATCAATGGAAAATTATTTTAGAATCAATCCTTTACAACCATATGCTTTATTGAAGAACTTTTAATGTTGGAAGAACTTGCCTTTTCACATATTAAACAATCAATTTAAATACATCCACTTATAATAAAAGAATAAATATAAGTGCCCTTTTGAAATACTGAAAGAATTATAAATTATAATTTAATAAATGCATGCTAGGTTAGTTTTTGCCAATTTTCATTATGTTTTAAAGTACCCATCATATTATCATTGGTTTAAACTAGTTTTAAAACAAGAAACCAAAAATACTCTCATGGCAATCAATTAAAATTACCTACATTTATTTAAAATTTGCCTTCTATTGTTTGACTAAAAGTTTAGGCAATTAATCTTATAATTAAATCAATTCAAAATTTAAGTCCTAAAGTATATTGGTAGTTAAAAAATTATGGACTGTGCTGAAATGAGTAAACTGACATTTCAAATTAGAGAACAGGAAGATAAGCAATTTTATATGATATGGGATTTGTTTTATCAATGGTTGGATAAAAAGGCATGGTAATATAATAAACTAGATAATTTTGTGATAGAAACCTAATAGATTGATATAAAACATAATACAGATATATATAACCGCTGGTTGAAAGTATAACATAAATTTTAAGATAAAATGTGGAACATCTCGTAAAAATGATGGAATAAATAGTTTAGTCATGGATGATTAATAACTGATCAATATATAAACATATGTTAGTTTGACAATGTGAAGATTGATATAAATTGTGAATAAATGACTACAAAAGCATAGCACAAAAGATACGTAACCAACTGACACACTGTATGATGTATATAAAATGGAAGAGGATTTTATGTTTTTGTATGTGTATGTTTGTGTTTAAAAATAAAAATCTTTGTCTAAAAAAAAGTATATTGATAGTTAAATACTATTCACAAATGAGTGCATGTCTATGCCTTTTAATCCTACAAACAAGGGAATGAAGCAAACTTCATTTTTTTTCTGTTTTAATCCAGGTATCTGTAACAATAGGTAGTCCTTGACTTACCACCATAACTGAGCCCAGAATTATGGTCATAAATTGTTGCAGTCGTTAAGTCAAGGCATTGTGTGACTGGACCTGATTTTTTTAACATATTTGGTGGCATTAAGCCAACACTACAGTTGTTAAGCAAACACTTCAAATGCTAAGTAAACCCATTTTTTTTCTAATTGGCGGTTTGTGGGACATCACTCTGACTTCGAAAACGGATCATATTTTTTGGGGGGGGAATCAATTGTAACTTCAAACAATTATTAAGCAGCTGGTTAATATGTATAAGCACAATAATTCCTTTATTAGCCTTCTGCATAATAAACAATACTAAATCAGTACAGGGTTAAAAACACTGGCTTGCAGAAATGCCCTCCAAATTAAAAAGGTAGTTGCAGAGAAGAATAACAAAATACTGCTCTAACATTAAGGTAAATGTGATATTGTACACCAAGCTCAAGTTTTAAGAGCTACATATTATGAGAATAGTTGTTTTCCTTCAAAGTGAACTGTCATTCAGTTTATGCCAGAATTATTTATTTTACAATTCTCATTTCTTTCCCATGATATCAAAAGGCTAATTTTGAAGGATTGTGAAGGAATAAACTGAAATTGGATTAAAAACAAAAGACAAACACTTGCAGGGGGATATCTGGACAGCCTTTCAAAATTTCTGAAGTTGTATCCACATCATATATCTTTTTGGAAGGATTCTAGAGTTTCTAGGATATTTAAATCTTATAGGCATGTATATCCCCGACAGAGAACCTCCATCAGGATTCTATTTACAGGTTTCTTTTTTAAAAAGTATAAGGAAAACTGAATACTATGATTTCAATATGGTTAAGTTACCTTTTTCCACATTTGCTGCTATTTTAATAAGTTTTAATGGTTTAGTGTGTTATTCTTGGGGAGGTCTAAGGGAGAAAGAGGGGGGGGATCCTTACCACTGACCTCTACAAAAATTATTCATAAAGGTTTTACTAGAGAATGCTCAAATGCCTCAGGCAAATCATGACATGACACAATTTACATATGTATTGTATGAATTATGTTTAATTTTCAAAATTAAATAGCAACATCAATAAGAAGTTTTACTGTACAACCCCCTCCCTGCCAATGTGAATGTATGATATAGCCAACTCACTCATGTTAACCCTGATTAAAATAAAGCTAAAGACATTTTGAAGCTCACCTTGAGCTTTGCATACTGAAAGGTAAATATTTCAAGGATATTTTTCCTAGCCACCGCTTAGCTACTACTGAAAATAGTATGAAATGCTAATTCATAACTTTATTCCTTGACCATCACAAGAAATTTAAAATGAGTCATAGCACAGCAGCTTCCATGAACAAATTGGTTTTCATACAGTAATCTTGTTATCTCTATTGTACAAATAAGTATGTTTCTGTGCTAACATGTTATGCTATCCATTCATATGCAGAACAAGGTAGGTTTTTTTTATTACTATAAAATTTTTGTCCCTACTATCAGTCACAGAAGCCTCAAGATCAGAAGAAATGCATCCCCTTTGAAGCTCCTCAAATGTTGAAGTTAAAAAGGATAGCACATCAAAAGTTTATTTATCAAAATTCAATGTTTTCCTTATTGACTACCTCCTTTCCTAGTATTACACAAAAAGTACCACTAAATAAACAGTATACATTTTATTACAGGGCAGTAATTTCTCAGTTAAAATTCAATAATGCACTATAATTCTTAACTTCTAAAACCACTTCTTTTTTTGTTTACATAGGGAGAAAATGAACTGTTTTATGGAGCGTGTTTAGAGCAGAAACAAAAGCAAGAAACTGTGTTCAGTCAGAAATACAATTTACATTATAACCTCACAGCCAAATTGCAAGTACTTCCATGTATTTTGATGCCCCTTTGCCTGGAACCTATTTCTCCATTTTTTTTTCAGATTCTTCCCTCTTATGATCCTACTTATATTTCATCTTTTCCTATACATTCTGGAAATCCTCAACCCCAACTGAAATTAAGCCTCTAAATATTTAAGTGTTGGGCATTATTCACATTACAATTTGGTCAGCACTTTCCCCTATTAAAATGGAGGCTTAGTTTATATTAATAAAAGGTTACTGAATATCTCAATATAATTATTTAGTGAGAAGACAGTATAGCTTCAAATTCTTCTTAACGAAGACATCACATTTGGTCCAATGTGACCAATTTTAATTTTGTTGCTCTGGGTGAGAAAGGGACAGAATTACAAACTTTTGAAAGGCAGAATATAATTAAAATAAATAAATCTAGTGGCTTTCACTGAATTGCCTTGAGCCTAAATTGACTATACATATTCTGCAACAAAAGATATGATACAACTGAAAATATTTTGTAAAAATAAACTATGTTTGGCTTTTCAGAAGCATACAGAATACTTCATATTCCAAAGAGTATGTGTGCCCAGGATACAGAAATGACTGGGGACAAAAGCTAAATTTAATTTAATTCAAAGTTAAATTTAAGTAAAATTGAGCAATTAAATAGAATTAGTATGACTTATCATGTGTTCAACAATTTTCTTCTTCAACTGCATTAAAAATTACAGTTTAGCAAAACTTTGGCAGGGGCTCTATCGGGCTGCATTCAGAGCTTTGGGATGTTTGTATTACGGCTTCTATACTTCTACTATAAATAGCATCTTCATGTTGATTTTATGATTGTTATAAATATGTTTTTAAAGAACCTTTTCTTTTCTGCTCTGATATTATATACACACACACACACACACACAAACCTAGGAGTAGACTGACTTTCACAGTTTATTTCTGTTAGAATTCTTAATAGTTAACAATGGATATAAGATATATACAGTATATTTAAAATCTGGTATAATCAACAAAATTACCATATGCTAATTAATCAAAAATGTGTTTTCATTTTTTTAAAAAAAATAGTTTGACATCCATTATTTTAAGTATCTCAAATGCTACATGTTTTACTCAACCCTTTTTTTTCTTCATTCATTTGTGTCCAATTCTCAGAGACTGCCTCAACAAGTCCTTGCAGTTTTCTTGGCAAGGTTTTTCAGAAGTAGTTTGCCATTGCCTCCTTCCTGGGGCTGAGACAAAGTGGATAACTCAGGGCAGGGGTGGGATTCAAATTTCTTAACAACCAGTTCTGTGGGCGTGGCCTAATTTGTGGGTATAGGTTGGTGGTCATGTGACTGGGTGGGCATGGCTTGCTGACTGGCCATGGCTTGGTGGTTACATGACTGGCTGGGCGTGGCTTGTATGTAAATATTGTAAATATTTTACCCAAAATCAGGCAAAGTAGGCAGGCAGATTGAATTGCTCACAGAATCACAGATTCATTCATAGATCTATCTTTCTGCAATCTGCTGCCTGAGTCTGTCACATAAAATTTGGTTGCAAGCAAATTCATAAAATTTGCTAGCAAGCAAACACAAATTAACTCACAACACACCTTTTGAATTAATATATAATACATCAGATATACTAACAAGATCTGCTAAGATACTAACAAATTGTGTTATTTTATATCATATTAGGTAACATTTTATTGATTTATCTATTATCTATTTTATTGTTTTTATCTATTTTATTGTAAGCCACCCAGAGTCAGTTATGTACATTTTTTAAAAAAAATGTCAAGCAGTATTTAAGGTGTCTTCCTTCTGAGAATTTCAAATAAACAGCCATGATCTACATTCTTTGCATGAAGTGAAAAGTAATAAAATTTAAATCTGAAAATAAAATTCCTGACTACCATATAAATTGGAATGAAAGAAAACCCAACTATAAACTTTATTTAAAAGTAAACAGACAAAATTTAACACTGTTGGTAACAAAATGCACCCAAATTTGAAATTTCCACAACTCTTGTTAATTAAACTCAACAGACGTAACAACCCAATACTGAAATTCCCAAACTGGGGACTAAAATTTATGTCTTTTAGAAAACCCATATTACTTAGAGATTTTTATTTTCAGATACTTTGTTTGATTCAATATAATCTGAATTGTAGAATAAAGGATCAAGAATTTAAGCAAACTTTTAAATTGTGTGTGTATGTGTGTGTGTGTGTGTGTGTGTGTGTGTGTGTGTGTTTCTCTTTAATTTCAAAGTTAAATTGTCAGTATAACCTTTTCAATAGTGGCATTAAAAAACATAAGATCATCTAAACAAGTGTTCATTGTTTATAACTGACCAGTTCTCCCTGGGTATCTTCATCATCAACACTGAACTATTCCAGGATGAATTCAAAGACTGATGCCTATCTGAAGCAAAATAACATGCTGACAATGATGATCTACAAAAGCACCAGCATAGTCCCATCATAATTTTATAGAAAGATTAAAATTTGATTGCTTCTTGATACAGTATGAGATATTCTTGAGTGAAAATAAAGATGTTTGATATTTCTCTCTCTCTCTCTCTCTCTCTCTCTCTCTCTCTCTCTCTCTCTCTCTCTCTGTGTGTGTGTGTGTGTGTGTGTGTGTGTGTGTGTATTCCAAATTTCAATAACACTGATTCATTCAGCCTACAAAACTACATTTGCTTAAATCATTAAACTGTATATGTAAAACTTCCAACAGGATTGCATCAGATTACCTAGGGGAGATAACACACAATCTGAAAAGTACAAATCAACACCTAATTGATACTTCATTTATTTCCACTTTTAAAAGGTGTACCTAGATACTAGAAGAAAGGGGAGCTATTCTTTTTCATCCCACTCTTCATGCATTTCATTCAATTTATTTTAACTGTGTCTGACAGTTGTTTCAATGCATTATTTTTAAAGAGGGTGTGGGTACAACCTTCTAATTATAAAGGGGAAGGTTTTGTTTGGCTAGGAAAAAAATAAACCACAAAGGTAGCAATGATAGTGTTCTCCTTTGTTTCATTCAATCAGATGTAGAATTGTTGCCTTTAAAAATTAATGTATGGAAATTCTTAGGTAAAACTCATTTCAACAGGTAACTGGAAGTATTTCTTATTCTATTTTTATGCAAATTTCTACATCAATTCCTTAAACTATTAATGGGGAGTTAAAGAAAATGGGGAGTTCATTCTATAAAAATTATAAATGTGGATCAATTTTCTTTTATTCTGGAAAATCTAACTTACTGAAAATATTGCTGTTGTTTTCATTCTCTCTAGGCTATCTCAATCTTCTTCAATCCCCTAGATAGCTTCCATATTAATCTGCTGTATGTAGCTTTATTATTGTATGGTGGTTAAGGGAACATTAATATTCTTTGGATTGCATTTGACAAAACATGGGCCCATTTGAGCTCAAACCCAAAATCTATTCTGTAGCACTCTAATTGTGAGGACAAATGAAGAGCATATAATCCCCATAGGAATTAGGACTAAACCTCTCTACCACATTAATAGACAAATACATATAGGCATGCATATCTCAGTTCCTGCCCTCAACAGCCTGACTTAACATCATCTTGGAATGAAGAATTTATAGAAAAGACTCTACCTCAAAGAATTCCTTGAGATAATTTTTTTGATGCAGTAGGAGCAAAGAAAACAACCATTCTGTAAACTCCAGTACTGCTCATTACAAGCATGCTGAAATGATTGGGAGATTATGACAGGACATTCCTAATCAACTGCCAGGCATAAGGAAGAAAAGGTTTATATCTCCAATCCCCCATATTCCCATCATCCCACTTGCAACATTTGGCAAATGTTGTTGCAAAAATATTTTTGTCTGATTTAAAACTTTCAATGAAGAAAGAATCACTTTGCTACACATTCTATCATACATCTGTATCTAGTAAGACTGTCCAGACCTTCAGACTAGAAGCAAAATGGTGTTTCAGAACATTCAGGAGCCCCCCAAATACCCCATTTGCAAGTACTTAAAGCAGGTACACCTTTTTCCAGGATCATACAGCTGCACTCTATAGCTGTTACACTCTAACCAACTCTATATAACAGTTATATAAGGCTGGAAGTCTGAAAGGGGAGGTATAAGTTATCAACCAAAAAAGCTTCCTCCTAGTCCATCCCTCTCACTTACTGCAAGGGTTAAAGAACAAGGCCAGAAACCCAAAGGCTGTTAATTCAAGTCATGCCTTAGGCATGAAAGATAGCTGGGTGACTATGGACCAGTCACATTTTATCAACCCAACCCACTCACAGGGTTGTTATTGTGGGGAAAATAGGAGGAAGAGGGGAGCATTTGATGTCTTCAGTCATTTATGAAACTAATAAAATAAAATCATACACACCTTATGTGTTAGTGCAAATTTAATATGACAAATGAAAAGTTCCAATACCAATTTAGTCATGGTTAAAACACAAGTTTCTATGTGTAGATCCCATCACTCTCATTCAAGAAAAGGAAAACTTTACAGATAGTAGCTAAAGCTTGTTTTAGTTAGATTTAGGATTAAATAATTAAACAATTTTGTTTTTCTTTTAAAACATATTTTATAATCTCCTATAGCTATTATTTTATACCTCAAAAAACTATGTAATGTGAGAAGTAGACAAGAACCTCCTTCCACCTGTTATCCAAGAGGGAAAAAACTGCATCTATTTCTTTTTCCGTTGATCAGTTGAAATACTCTGCACTGAAAATTATCTAATCGGTTGCTAAGATGTTATTAAATATAGTTTACTGAAGGACAGATGGGGCGTAAAGGAATGCAGCAGAAATCTTCAGCTGAAAGGAACAAAGGAGGACATGATACAGAGGTGAAAAAGGGACAAGTAAAAGAGTAGAGATGTCCTCATTTAAAGCAATCACAATAACCAAGGCTGATCCTAATACCTTATTATCAATCTGCTGAAATTAACTGGATTTCAGTTAGGTAACTGCTAGCGACAGCACATGTTGACAACCTGGTACAGGTAATCGTTGACTTACAGCCATTTATTTAATGACAAATCAGAGTTACGATGGTGCTGAAACAACTGATTTACATCCAGTCCTCAAAACTACAACAGCCACAAAATCATCATAGTCATGCTTGACAACCAACATATTGTATATTTACAATGGGTGCAGCATCACAGTCACATGACCACTCTTTGTAATCTTCCCAACCAGCTTCCAACCAATTAAGACAATGTTGGGAGACAGAATCACTTATTCACTTAACCACCATGACTTGCTTAACCACTGCAGCAAAATGGTCATAAAATTAGCCACAAACACACTTAACATTTGCAATAGAAATTCCAATTCAAACTAAAGTCCAAGTCAAGGACTACCTGTATAGACCTGTATTTACCTGTTAGTCAGTTTACTGCCCTCAGACACAGAAAACAATACTCCATTATCAGTAATGTAATGGAAACCAGTTCAGTTTGTTCACAGAATGTGAGATTAGTTCATACATTGTATGAATTTATAATGTGATCGTTTTTAGGCTTCACGTAAGGCACAAACTTATTCCTTAAAATCATTTACAAAACCCAGTGGAATCAGTTCACACCTTATTATGACACCAAATAAATCATATTATATCTTAGCACAGTATATGAACTCTGGTCTGGCTGCCTGAGACTGCATGCTTTGGACCAGCCAAACCAAACAAAGACATTCAATTATTATGGGAACAAAAACAAGAATATTGGTTTAGATTTTCTTAACATACATGTTTAGACAGCCAATTTGGTGCTGTAGTTAAGGCATCAGGCTAGAAACTGGGAGGTGGTCATGAGTTCTAGTCCTGCCTTAATGCAAACCCAAGCAAGTGATCTTATACTAATCATTTTCTCTCAGCCCTAAAAAGGAATCAATGGCAAAACAATTCTAAAAAAACCTTGCCAAGAAAACTGCAGGGACTGCACATTTTCTAAAAATCTCTAAGTCAAAGACTAATAAATAAATATGCTCTTGAAATATTCATCAAACCACAATTTATTTTCTAGGTCATATTCTAGAAATTCACATTTCCTTTTTAAGAAAAAATAATAATAAATATGATACCCAAGATATGAGCATGGAAATTGAAAATGTGAGAGCTTGGGATTGCAGAATGCATAACTTGGTTATACTGCTATGTTTTATGTGTAACCATAGTCAACTTACACAATATACAAATTAAAAATGTAACTGAATTTTTTTAATGAAAAGTAGCTAAGCATAAGACCAATTTAAAATTGGATCAAGTTAGTTGCTGAATGGTTCAGCAATTATTGCCTTTCGTCTAAATAGGGAATTGTGGGGAAGGGGGACAATAAAAGATTCAACGAAATAAATATTATTTATACAAATTTCAATAGTACAGTAACATGACCAAAGCCTATATTTTGATGATACAATAAATCATTAAGATTTCAGATTCTCGTAAAGCATTTTCATCCTTCCTTTTTTTTTAAAGGAAGATTAAATCCATTTTTTTCAAGAGTATATTCAAGAATTTGATTTTCAGTGAGATGCACAGATATTTTAAGATATTCCTATATATAGATACAATTATCAGGAAAGTATTATGAGTATTATGTAAGAATAACTGCATTTCTTCTGGTGTAATACATGAAATGTAGCATGGTAAAAGTTCCATTAGTGAACAATACACAGTCTTGAAGCAATTATTACTAAAAACACACACACAAAATAAGCATTATGCTTTTTGTTTAAAAACAAAACAGCATTGTAATCAGCATTACAGAGAATGAGTTTTACTATCCCTGCACTGTATATAATTAAATAAGGCCTTGAATTTTATCCAAAGAAGTTTACATATTTTAAGTGAGAAATGCATGTATATTTCATGTAAGCTGTCTTCTATTACCACATCACTGTGATTGTCATTTGTGTTTGAGAAACAAAGAGAATTTTGCCTTATTATTACAGAGCTGATATCTGTTCAAAATATTAGGGTGATCTCCAGGAAAGAATGGTGCAGTTTGTCATACTTTTAATCTGAAATATTTTATCTTTTGGTACTTTATTCCTCCCTAAATGTCTATTAACGTTCTCTCTCACTCGCTCTCTTACAAATATTCTACTACACTAACATTCCTGCTGAAAATCTACAAATCAATCTCCTTATTGTCTAAGCAAGTCCAGCCATAGGGCTGGTATTTATTAAATTATTTCCTTTGCAGTATGTTCTTATTCAGTCAACTCTGTGCATCCAGGGGAACTTCCGCTCATTGGGAGAACCTCAATCAAGCATCACATGCTGCCAAGGAAAAAGAAAAAATATGTATACGCAAAAAAAAAATCTCTATATCCCAAATAACATAAAAGCTGAAAGCAAAGTAGTAGGTTAGTTCAAGGGAGTCCAGCTCATATAAAAACTCCATTGGAGGATCAACGATAAAGGAGCTCTCTCTCAATGCTTCTTAATAAAAGACTGGTGTATTTGAAATAAAAACTTGCTTTTATATAATAGGTTTGGGAGAAACAGAAAAAATGGAACACTCACTAATTGCAGGCAAATTATGACTTGCCAGATTCCAAGATCTTTCTCCAAATTAGTAACTTTAGAAAAGAAATGTCATAAAACGTATATTCAGCAAGTTATGCCATGCACTTATCCAGCTAACACCAATGGTACAATTTCAGAATATTTTCTGAGTAAGCTGACAGGACAGAATAAAACAGAACACTGGGATTGCCTCAGCCAACGTTGTATCATTCTTTGCCTGTCAAAAATAAATTTCTATCCAAGCAAACCTCTGGATTTAATTAAGTTTTCCAAAGTCTTCTAACAACTATCCAGCAACAAAAGGAAAAGCACTTCTCTAGTTCAATTGTATAATTTTGTGATGGTTCCCTTTACAATTTGTGTTGGAAAGAGTTACTCAGATGTTGTGCATTGGCCAAACAAAATAAAATAAATTTCACAATTTACAACCTTTCCCAATTCTTATTTACAAGAAAAATTCACATGGAGAAGGCAGGAAGAATTCAAGCTCACATTTTCAGATGAATAACTATTTTAAACTGCAATGTTATATTTTCTTGAGAAAACATGAAAATAAATCCAATTCAACTCAGTGGGATTTTTCAGTATGCAGTATTACACAAACTGCAGCAATCTCCATTGACTCTTCAAATTAAGAAAAATGGATTTCATCTACTTCTCATGTCCCATTGGCCCAAGCAAACTGCAACAGTTAAAATTTCTTGAATTTTCAATAGGATACAATTACAAACTAAAATCTGCAAAGCACAAAGAACAATTGGTCTACTGAACTTATTTCATCTATTGGAGATGTAGATAAGCAAAGCAACTATCTTATAAATCTTCTTCCTATTTAAATTCTAAAATGGAATTAATTATGTTACAAGAAATACATACTATCATTTGAGTCCCCATTAACATAGCTTACAGATTATATGTGTATGCATGTACATATAGTATCTATATAATGCATTATAAATCACAATGCTTAACAAAATTTAAAATTACATTCCCTTACAACCACAACCAAGTGTATAAAAACAAGTTGATATCTTAATATAAAGAAGCAATTCGCAATACTAAAAGTTATAATAACACATTCACTAGTAAAAACTGAATTATCTACTTTTCAGGTTAACAAAAGCTAAAAGTGCTTGTTATTCCTTTATCATTAAACTGTTGCTAAATCACTGGCAAAAGATGCTATATAGGACAAATATGCACTATCATGACGAATGCTTTCATTTTCTATCAAATTCGTTTTATTACAGCAATTGACCTCTAACATTACTGTATTGCTTTAGAGCCTATAGAAAAGTTAGTCTGCCTTGTTACATTATTAACACACATACACTATGGGGAATGTATTTTTAATATGGATTGCCAAAATTTCACATCAATATTCATTTTGAATTTCCTTACTATAAAGCAAGATGAGAAAGTAAAACCAATGAGTTAAAGATGTATCATTTGATAGTATGATGCAATAACTTGTATCTTCTATATCAAAGCAATGAACCCTGAATATTATTTATCCTAACACCTTTGCTTATTGACTAGGAAATGGCTCGGTGACTTTCCATATTTAATATACAGTATAACAGGGCAATAATCATGTTTCTGTTATAGTCTTAACAGAACTCATTATTTTGTTGTTATGAAGCATTTTTCCCAATGGCATTTATTGTGATAAATTATTTTTTCTTTCACAGGTTTTTTAAATACTAGTTTATACCACTCATTACTATATGCATCCATCATTCAGAATGCCATACTCAGTTGTTTCATTTTCAAGGATTGTAAGATGTTGCTAAAACTAGCAAGCCTAAAAAAAAAGAATATCCAACTACTTTGATTGAGCAGTTCCTAATTCCAGAAGTACTTTTACCCAAAAGTAAGAATTAGAAAGAATCAATTTTTGTTACTCCAATTTTACTGAAACATTAGCTTAATAGTATAGTACATTTTATCCTGAATTTATGTAAACTGCCAAAACAGGGACAAACAAAATGAAAAAAAGTAATGGAAAGGACTATTTTATACAATGAGAGTATTTTATACCATTACAGATCTCCCCAGTTATATAATCTTTTTATGAATCTGAAAAGATACTCCCTCACGTAGAAGTCAACTTAAATTGGCTATCTTCTAAAATAATGTACAAAATGCAGTGAACCTAACACTAATCTTTTGTATATATCAGTAATGAATTTATCATTCCAAGACACTGCACATGAGTTCCAATGATATCCAGAACTCATGCACATGCATAGAAATATAAGAATCTTGGATCAAACCCAAGATTCATTTACTTCATCTTCCTGCTCCCAGCAGTGTCACACCAAATGCTACAGGGAAGTGTACTAAAACATAAAAGCTGTATTTCTCTACTATAGATTGGTATGCACCAACTAGTAATTAGTGATATAGAGTATCAAATGTGCTAAACATGCTCAATTGACTAGATTCCCTCTCTATTGAAATGAAAATCAAATTGCTTTTGAATTTAAGATTATAAAAAGCAATTTGGACTGGCAACATTACAACTCTACAAATTTGTCTTACTACCCTCTGAAAGTGATGGAAGTCAATTGCTGTCATCACATCTTGTGACAACTTATTGCAGGAGCAATAATAACTCATGTCAATAGCATTCCTTAAACTTCACGTGCTCCCTGGGTGGTGCTAAATGAGTGACAATCACGTGATGCAGCCATACTGCTCTTTTGGGCCTCACAGCCATGACAAACAGAAGTGGATAGCATCGAATAGCCCTTTAGCGACAAGTAAATTACATAAATTCATTAAACATTGGAGAACTTTCTTTTGCTTTTGCACTACTCTTATCAGTCAATACAAGGGAAAATACCAATGAGTGACTATAAAATCTATTATAATCTTCTTCACATTAGTTAATCTCTCTATTCCTAAATTAAAAATGGTAACAGTCCTATTCATTTCTACATAAGGGACAGATAGCAGCATGTAGGAATAACAAACAATGCAAGCAAAAAAGAGCATCCCTGTCTTCCACATTCAAAATGAAACAATCAGGCTAATGTTTATAAAACAAACCAGAGGAATCAGTGCAGCCAGTGGATTGATAGGATTGGGAGATCAGTATTCCATGTTTACAAGAACCAAAGATTTGTTAAATATTCTCCCACTTGTCTAACTGCAAAAGGAATATTCTGAGTGCCTGTTTCCTCTGCCAATTCACAGAAAAAGAAGTTGTGTGGCAACATCTACCACAGTATGAGCAAACCTAGTGTACCCTTAAATTTCTTCTTCTAGGCTCACTCGATAAATATCTCACAAATCCTTAGAAGAGATCAGGTGGGCAAATGTGGGAGAACGTATGCAGGAAAAGAAAATATTTTTTATCGGTAGAATCCATTTCCCTAGTGGATGGAAGTGATAGATTTATCTAACAAATATAACAGTAACTTCCTTTAAAACACCAAATAGCAGGAAGTTCTTGAAACCCTCCTACAAATATGCACCTCTAACCAAAATGAAGTCAAAGTAGCAGCATATTTGTTCACTTTCAACATTTGTCTCCGTCCATTACCATCACGCTTCCCTCAACTATCCCATTTTCAAATTTTAGATTACACTTTTGTCAAAACACAAATAAATCCTTTTAACATTGAGTCTAAACAAATTCTAAATACTTTCTTGACCTCACCTGGAAAAATCGGGCTCCTTATTGAAATAACAGTCTACTTGACAAATTAAATATAAAAATATTTCCATTTTACTAAATGTGCAAGGTGACTTATTCACTAATTTAAAAGGTCCAATCCCACAGCAAAAACGCTTTTTGTTTCTCTTTCTCATTCCCGATTACAGTACCACACCAAAATAAGAACCACTTCAAAAAGAAATTTGTATCAATGACAGATTAGCCAAAATTCAGCTGATTCACTTTCTATTTAAATTCATTAACCTTGAACAGTAATAAATTTAGCAGTTTTATTGTACTTTCAAGTCCGATTTAAAAATTCCATCATCAATGCTCAATTCCATGAACACTCTTAAAAGCTATTTATACCAATTTTGTTAGAGAATAAGGCATATTTTAAATGCCTTTAAATATGCACAAAGACCCCTGGCTCTTTCCCTACTAAAATATGACAAAAAGGATTTCTTTCCTGACATTTCAATATCATCTTATGAACAGCTAGCTGAATATAACTCCCCATTTCCCAACTTTATGCCTTCCAATGCTTTAAACATAAGCCCACAAGTATGGTACCTAGGATATACTTGCTGATAGTAGAATGAAAATAGCTCTGAACAGAGGAAAGGATTAATGGTGGCAAGGTATTCCAAATCGATATTGTTTTCATTGCATTAGGATCAACCTCCATGGCTTCCAAACAAGTTTGTCACATATAACTGCATTTATACTGAAGCATTAGACATGAATATAAGCTCTTTTTAAAGAACAAATTAGATGGTTGGAACAGGTTTCTTACAATAAATGGCAATTTAATGCACTTCAAAACTATATTCATCCAACTGTGACACAAATTTATCCCCAAGTCTTAGTCCAGGTGAATACCAGACTTAGGACAAGAAAACTTCAACTCAGATATCTTCTCAGCAATGAATATGATTTTGACACTATTCTATGCCTAGCCTCAGTCTTCAATCCCCAAGCAACACAATGCATTCAGTTTCTCTTGACAGCAATACATTAACCACCAATAACACAAACCAGAGTTTGCCAGACTTTGGTAGGATGATAATCCAATATGCTTTTTTATATATTGACCACGTGTGCCAGCAATACAAAAGGGTCTGGGTTTGGCAAGACAGCAGCAATGCACTGAAAAAAAAAGTTATTTCCCTTCTCAGTTTTGTTCCATCTTAGATTAAACAACCTATCTAATATCTACAGAGCGGGCCTTTTAGCTCATCCTCCCCCTTAATTTTTGCTTGACAGATGCTGTGTTTAGTCTTTGAAATAGAGATGTTTAATATGTAAATAGTGCATTATGTCACAGAAGGGATGTTCCATATTTGGCAATTTAACGTGCCTGCATTACACGGAAGATCAGAAAATCTTTCTTGAAAGTTTTGACTAAACGAATATCCTCCTTCATGTTCAGAATGTGAGCAGCACATGACAGTTACAATAACTTAAGATACACGCTATAAATAAGATAGCTGTTGTGTTCCAGTTTCCCTTCTCCCATCACTTATATATACACTTCCAATCACATGCCCAGATAACATATTTGCCATTATTTTAATACATATAAATTCCTCTTGAATTTATCTAAGTGACTGGAAGGAACAAAGTATATCTAATATAAGGAAAATTTTGGATCAACAATTTGGCAATGTTGCTTCTGCACTGTAACTCTAAAAGGAGTTATATAAGAAACTTGCTTTAATTTCTAACATGTAGGCATATAATGCCATGCTTGTATGAAAAGCTGTCTAAAATTCAGGAGGTAAAAAGTATTTTTTAATAACAAGCAATGCAAATATAGAAAACAAATTAAAAAGATTTAAAATTGCTGATAACTTGGTAAGAGTGCAGCATTAGCATACTTATATTAGGACAACAAATTTTAAAATTATGGATATATGAAAGAATTTTCCACTTTTACATGATACAGATACCAAGAGCATGTGTTTCCAAGCAATTCAGTCTCAAAACAATACCTGATCCAAATTCAAAATTCTAATAAACTGCATAATACGTAACAGATTAAAATGCTGGATATTTTGAGCTCAACAATCACATTTAGAGCTTTTGCTTTATTTTCACCAATAAAATGACTTAATTTACAAGAACGTTTATGTAGGTAACTTTACAGTAGGTAACTTCCACCAGCAAAATTAAAATCTACCAGCAAAATACACAAACCATGTCTGTAATTAGAGAGTCATCTGGCTAAATCTGAATTATAAAACTGCAGAAAATACAAAATTGCCAAAGCAAGTATTTAAAAAATGAAGTTAAATTTGATTTACTGTATCGAGGCTACCTACCGATCATCTTTCTATGTATAAATACACATATAGTTAACTTAATTATTTCATTTTGAAAGAGGCAAGATAAATATTCATCATTTCCATCAGCTGACAAGTAAAAGCTAGTTTTAGTCCACTTATTCAGTTGCAGATCCAACAACACTGACAGGACCATGCCAACTGAGGTAGCTTGTGAATTGACTTGTTATTGAAATCATTTGGGGGAGGAAGGATTAAATACAAGGCAGCATGTGACTTACATACAGTGTCTCGTAATACCACAGCATCCCCGAGGCTATTAAAACAATAGTGCAAGTGATACTTTGTGCTAACCATTCTGGCCTTTCCTTACCCCCTCATCCAATCTATGTCAATTTTGTTAGCACACACAAAAACCAAAAGAAAGCAGGTTTTTTTGCCATCTGGATTATGACACCAAACACAATTCTTTATAGTCTAGCAGTATTAACAGAGCTCTCCACATCTGCAGTAACTTCAAACATCCTTTCACTTCCTTTAGAAAAAAACATGCACACATGCAGCCAGTATGCAGCCCACCATTTGTTTGTCTTTGTTGTTGTTGATGATGATGCCTATGACACCCATTATTTAATTTTATATTATTTTTAATTACAAGTTGAGATTGTTGCCATTGTCCAAAAAGTGAATCTGCCTTGGATCCATATATGTGACATGTGGCGTAAGAAAATGAAGATTTATCTGTCAAAATCACATCACAGATAATGGGGGGGGGGGGAGGCATTTATCATTTAGCTGAAAAGACAAGATTGCAGAGAGCAACCTCCTTTCCTGTCAAGCCAACCTTTAGAAATTTCTAACATGCTCTTAAACTTTTTATATAAGCAAACCTACACACCTTGGAAGCTGCCCTCTCTACTCTGGCCTGGGCAGTAAAAATGGCATCTGAAAGTCAAGGTCAGCCATGTCACTTCACTAAGGGGCTGCCTTTAATTACAGTCCATGCAATGACAAAATGGAACAGAGGATGTTAACTCTTCTTTCACATTTATACCAGTCTGCAGAAAATTATGATTAAAAATAAATAAAAAGGCTATACAACCAACTCCATCAAGCATCAGGCATAACAGAAACTCTAAACCCTGCAGCAGCACATTTTGCATTTCCAGGCAGCTTTGGTGCCCTTTCATGACCTATATAAAAGACTTGTATAAGAATTGGGGGAGGAAAAGCTACCCAGATTTGGGTTTTGTCTCCATTTTACACATTGGTTCAATCAACTTTGAAATTTGAGAGAAAGAATTATTCTGAGAAGTAAAGCTTATTTTTGTATGACTTAAAAGGTATTGTAGGGTGACACTTTTAGGATCCTTTCCATTCTAAGAACCAGAATAAGAACTAAGCAAGAGTAACAGGTGGACATAGATGTTTTATACTTCATAAGGAACTTACTTTTATGATGGTGGTGGGATTGTACCTGTTTCCTGCAATAAATGTATGAATGCTATAGTGCAGAGATATACACTAGGAGCATGTGACACAAAACTGAGCCAAACAAATCTACACTCATGAACATTCACTGCAAAGATAGAGATATCCATCTGTCAGATAATAATTTGTTTCCTAATACCATAAACCTATGACCTATGTTAAAACATAACGATAAAGTATGATATGGAATTAAATTTGCTGTGAAGGCTTTTTTGTAAGGTAAGTATAAAGGGAGGAAACAGTGGATTTTTTAAAAAAAGCTTCAGGTGGGGAAAAAAGCCCAGTTCTCTTCTGTGTCCTCTTCTTTGGGTGAGCACAATTTGGCAATGCAGTATCAAAAAATGTACAGAATATGAAAGATGTGAAAGAGAGCAGCTAGAAAGTTATTCTATGATATGCCATGACTTTTACGCTTCTGTAGATAACTGTAAGAACACTGGAGGTGTGCATACTTACTATAAATAAAAATAATGAAATTTTAATTCACGAATTGGTAAGATAAAATGTCAGAAAACATTTTTTACAAAACAACGAACTTTCAATATTCAGCCTGTAAGCATGCCATTCCTGCCTTCCCTCCCCCCATCACTTTGATTTACCTGCTATATGTTCCTGCTTAGGACAAATTCCTCTAGATGATGTTGACAAACAATCGTCATCCTCAGGTGTGACCTGGATGCCAACCTCCACGGGATTGGAAGTTTTTCGCAGCTCGCTTGGCGAGGGTGAAGGGGGCTTATCCACAGCCTTCTCTAGGCAAAGAGTGCCATTGCATTGTTTCCGTTTGTGCTCAATAAAAATAAGAATATCCCCCAAAGGGAAGTTCATCTGACACTGGCCACAGGTAAGGAGGTCGTGGTCGCCTTCTGGAGCTCCCAAAGTACCATGATCTGGTTCATCGTCTGTAAGAATGGCTTCAATAGGTTCGGCTGCAAAGAAAGAAACAAAAGAAATCAGGAATTCAAATACAGATTAAGAAATAGAAAGAATTGGAGAGGGAAAGTATGTTTTCAGAGTACAGGACAAACTTTTTTAAAAAATCCCAAATATTGGGTAGCAGTACTGACACTTCTAATCTAGTGTTGTGCTGGGGTGCCTAAACTAAAAAAAAGGGGGGGAGGAACATCCACACAAGTACTTTACTTCATCAAGAGCATTTCTTAAAACAAAATGCATTACACATTCCTATTTTTAAATGATTATATGCTTTATTATAGTATTAGTTTTAACAGAAAAAAATAGGTCACTCTTGTTCCAAACCTAAGGAGTTTTCCTTCTTAATAGCATGTTGTCATGCTATAAGAAAAGAAATTTACTAGCGACATCAAGCAATTGTATCTGAAAGAAAACCAAATGTAATGCTAATAACTGAGGTGAGAATTTCAGATTCTTTCAGAGCTCAAAAAAATTAGAGAGATTTGCTATTTACAAATGAGCATGTTAAATAAAAATGCAAATGTCTCAGAATTCTTATCTTTATTTACCTCCTCCAAAAGTAAACCTCAGAACTATCTATCTATAAACCCATGGATTTCTCTTTTCTTTTCACAAAACAATATTTGTTTATTTTCTCCGTCAAGTGTCGTACGTTGGAATGAATATGCTACTTTAGGGTATACTTATGCATACAAGTGTTTGGACATGCATACAAAAATATCAGTAAGCATAATCACATAATTACAAAAATGATTGCTTGTGTCCATCCGCCAGTTGGCACCCATTACCTGAACAGCCCGTGGTTTTTAAGTATGTTCCTATGTTCTGTGTCATACATATGTAGATGCACACAGAATTTCCTAGAAGTCTTCTCTAAAATGATCAAGCAAACAGAAAACAAGATAAATCCACAGTATTTTATTTATCAAGTATTTTTAAGAAACAAGAATAGCCAAACATTTCATTTACAAAATATAAATATTTATCTTCAAACTACTCAAAATTTCCAGTCACAATTAAGATGCTTTTGAACATCTAGGAAAATAAACCAAATTAGTCCTTTTCGCCATTTGGAGGAAATGTGTCACATTTATTCAGAATATATTAGTAATGATGGCCTTCATAAGGTAAAATATTAATATAAACATGACTGAATTCCAGCATTCATTACCAAAATCCTTTCTTTACAGCACCTTTCTTAATGTTGTCCAAGTTGATTAATTTGCTGAACAAGCTCCAGAAAGCTAAAATTCTGTTTATACAGGCAACATTCCAATAGGTATTTTAACAAGGTGCATAACAATACTGCAATTAGCTTTTTATCCCACTATTATTTTCTATTAAAGTACTTTTGCAGAAAGTGTTCATGATTTCAGTCTTCCACACAGACTGAAAAAGAGGGAGAAGAAAAAATCATATTGGGATGTAATTTCATTACAACCGTACAGTACTTTCACCTATAAACAAACATGAAATAGTACTCTTGCAAAATATCAAAAGCTACCAGTTAAGAAAAAAGTGAAAGGACACAATACCTCAACAGTTAATCAGCTTGACCTTCTTTAATATATGGCCAATTTCACATTTAATGAATTTAAAGCCACAGAGAATCAAAAAATAGATTTTAATTTGACTGAGTCATATTGAAATAGATTTGGTGGTTTTTTTAAAAGTATACTCAGATTTAATTTGTTTCCGAACCATCCATATTAGTTAAGGGAATCTCAAGAAATTCCCATATGTGTAAGGGAACATAATTTTAGGATGTCATAGCTCTATCTAAACAATTCTGCAAATCTCTGCTTTCACATTATTTTTTTTTCCCAAGTTTACTCCTAAATATAGAGTAATAATGATTATAGAAACATGAACATTATTTTTACATTAAAATATCTTCAGGCCATAGCTCTTAAGCTCTCTTGACCAAACATAATGCAGTAATACCAGTTGTGATTAATAGTCAAGAGGGAAATTGGGACTATGAGTGATTTTATGGTATCTACTTTCCCCTACTATTTTCGGGTGAGCAAATATCTAGTTCTCTCTAACAAAATGGCAGGCAACAAATAGAATAATAAATTGTCTCAGCACATTCTATCTTGAAAATATTTAAATACCTGAAATATTTTTCCCTGCAAGCTTCAAAGCTCAATCTAAGAAGCAAAGTATTTTCTATAAAACAGAAAGTTCTATAAGGAGTAATTAGTCAAACTATAAGACTAGGGCCTAAAACTGTGAAATTAGTAAGTTGGTTTAGCAAGAAAATTCAAAACATTTGTTCCCTAAGCAGTTAAAATTTATACTAGAGAACGGTTGGGGAAAATGATTTCTTATAAAGTTGGCTGTAAATTGGTCTGGATTTTCTCTAAAAAACAGCAAATCAAGTAAAACTAAAAAGTATTGTTGATTGCACCTTCACAATTTATCCAATTAATTTTAGAAGAGGCAAAGTTCTTAAGAATAAGATATTACAAAGTACAGATATAAAACCCATACCTTCCATATGTTTATGCATTTAATATAAATGATTGCTAATCAAGATTAATGATAAGACAATGAATGAGCAAGAGCTAGCACACTACGTTTGTTTAAAAACGGTTTTCTAAAATACAGAATGCAGGGCAAAAGTGTACTGCTGTTATTAAAAGTATGTCTGCAATTCAAAGAGCTAGTGTATTATCATCCTTGATGCTAATTATTTGCATGGTATGCTTTGTTTCTAATTTATTGGCAACCACTTTTTTATATTTTAATTGTTCGTTATTTCTGTTTAAATTAATACATCATTAATGAAAAAGGGGATTGTATTTTCTCTTTTAAAGGCTAATCTAAAAGGAAGGTGGAGTTTTTAATTAAAAAACAAAACACTAGTGTCACAGATTTTCACTTCTTTACAAAGAACAGAGAAAAAAAAGAAAGAAGACAGAAGCAGAAATGCCAACGAAGGCATTTTCCAGATTATAGTAGAAAACATGTCTTTCATTTTTGAAATATGAATTAGGATGGAACAAGCAATCAAACGAGTCAAATTAATGCAAGGCAATTAAACATATATTTCTCCCTCCCCATCCGCAAAATAGTTAAAACTGAAACAACAGCTCAGTTTCAACTTTGCATTTAAGTGGATTACTTTAAGAGAAACTGAGGGAAAGGAGGGATATTCAAAAAGAGAAGAAAGGAAAAAAGAAAATTTAAGTGTTTAGGTGAATGAACATCTGGATGGATGTAAACTTGGGCAGAAGCAGAAAATACAATTTGGGGGGCATATAGGTTAGCCTCAGAAACCTCATCTAGTAACACTTGCAAGGGAGCCAAAATATTTGCTTGCCTTTTCAGCCAGCTGTTCTCTTAGAGATCTACTTTAAAAACAAAATAAACCAATTGATTTTCAAAAGCAACAATAAGCTTTCTAATAGGACTGAGACTGAATGAAAACAGCCCTCACGAAGCCACCCAAACAAAAGCAGATGCTCCACAAATTAAGCCAAAGCACCCAAAAGTCTTTGGAAAGAAATTTAATACCCTTGAATTTTTGTAGTTTTTATCAAAAAAATTAGTTGCCATCTAAGAAATACTATTTCTAAATGCTAAGAAGGGTTGCCTTTCTCAGTTTGTGTTGTGTGGATAAATAATCACATACGATGTTGTAGTGTGCTTGATCATATAATAATTATTTTAATGCTGTTTTTTCAAACAGAAGTATTCCTGCTTTGGAGGGAGGGATAATGACAAGATGAAAAGCAGTAACTGTAAATACTCTATAGGGGAGGGAATCTAGTAAAAGAACAATTTGAATGTTACAGTCCTTTCCAAAAGATTAACACAGGAAACAAAATTAAAAGCAAAAAAGGAGGAGCTGAATTACAGAGGAACAGTGGGAGATAAAGAAGGGAGAATATCTGAACACACACACACAACATATACATAAATACACAGAACTCTCGCCCCACCTTCCAATGCCAAATGAAAAATATAGAAAATTAAAAGATGTGTGAGCAAAAAGGGTCAGGTTCAAGTTCTCTAAGCTTTCTTGATCCCACTCTGCCTCCTAGTGGCTAAAATTCACATTTAAATTTAAAAAATATACAGAAACGGAAAAAGAATAGTTTTAACCCAACTCACATAAATTGCCCTCTCTGCTATAATCTCATTATCCCCTATTCTCTCATTTTGCTTCCCAAGACAAGATGAAGAAGACATGAAAAAATAAACTTCTATAGGAATTCTGCTGATCCCTTGTTACACACCACGAATCTCTAAACAAAAACTTGCACCTCTATATATTTATTTTTGGGGCTAATTTTCAAGTCTTCTGCAGGTGAATGTGGAGCAGAGAAACTAGAATATAGTTACAAATCATCTTCTGTACATTGTAAAAAGGAGCACCTTTTCCTCCAAATAGCCACCTCTCCTTCCCCACCCCCTACCTCTCATTTCAGATAAGAGTCAAATTAGGTTATCAGTTTGGGTGAAGGAAGGGAGGGAGAATGAATCTTGCAACGTGTTTGGAAGGTGATAGCATGTTCAAAAGTGTCAGTTATGTTGCAATAAACATACGATTTTGCATTTCAAATAACAAAAATAATTGTAGGAATGGACAGAAAAGCAACATGCAACATATTTGAAAAGACAACTATAATTCATGAAAATGAAAGGGCAGCGATGTTTCATTTGTTGGCTATTTTAATTAAGTATTCATATTGCTAAATGATATTTTACATTATAATGGAAGCAGCAATTAATGGGAGACAAGACCACTGACAGCTAAAATGCAAAGTTTTGCAAAACCAAAAGAAAAACCAATCTTGTAAATTAAAGGGGAAATAATAACAAAACAGCTCAAGGAAGACCATTTATTTTTCTTTTGCAAATATAACTTATACATTTAATGTCTTCCTTCTCCCCCCCCACCCCCCACCCTTCGACTTTGCCCTCCGCCTTCAACCATCTCAAGTCCAGACCAGACTTCCCTTTTGTGTTTGCAAGCAAGCACGGCTTTGCTCAGGCTTTTGTACACAGCATGCCTGGAAGGCTGAAAGAGGAAACCCGAGCCATAGCAAAAATCCCTATTTTGTTTAAATGAAAAAGGAAATACAACCTTTACATCAAAATGCAATTACTGAGGTGGAAGTTCTAATTAATTGTTTAGGGGAGATTGATGTTCCCTTTCTTATGATCAGCGCTGACACAGCTGCACATAAGCTTGTATTTATTTTTATAATATCTACAAAACCTTGCATGTGTGCATGTATATATGTTGTATGAATTTCTTCTCCTTCCAATACGTTTGTTCTCCTAGCCTGTTTTGCTGGCAGCGACTCCGCAGCACACGCGGCGCTTGTAAACAGTCAGACACGAGATTTTTCCCAATCAAAATCCACTTCCACTTTTTTTTTTTTGAAAATCTTCCAAAAACTGGTACAAAAGAAAGGAGGGGAATTCCACACGCATGCATATCCACACACTCCGATCCTTCTCACATTTTTAGCTGTACGCAAGCTAACCCAAGTTTCTGCAAAGCAAGAGTTTGGGGGCTTAACGACGGAAAGAGAAAAGGAGGGGGTAAAATGAGGCTGGTAAGAGTAGGCAGTTGACTGGGGGAGGGGAGAAAAGCTAATCGTGGCGGTGCAAGAGAAAAGCAGCCGATCTCCGGCCAAAAACAGACACCACGTCTGCCCCCTTCCTTGCCCTTTCCCGGTGCGGAGTTGGAGAGGAGAGAGAAAGAAAGAAAAAGGAGCGGGACATACAGAAAAGGGTGGGGGTAGGCAATCTCTCTCCGCCACTATCCCTATCTTGATGGTGGAGACAAAAGAAATGGTCCCCCTTTCACCCCATCTATAAAAAAGGAGATTTGCACGGAATGAGCAAAGCGGATTTGAAAAAAAGGCAAAGTCGTCACACGACAAGGCGCTCGGAGAGCACCTAATCTCTCCGCGTGAAAATAAAAGAAAGTGCCCCGATTCAACCACCCACCCACACACACACACACACATATACCGCTTTCTTCCGTACTTTCATCCCCTCCTTTAAGCCGCCTGCCTCTTCTCTGTCCTTTGCACACACACAAAAATGTGTATCTTTGCGTGCTTTCTTAAGTTGCAATTCATTTGTAAGCTGCAGGCGCGCGCACTCAGACACGCTCTCTTCCGGCAAAATATCTATAGAAGAATCAATGGGGGGGAGGAGAGACAAATGGAACTTTGAGCGAGGGAGCAAGCGGTCGTAAGCGCTGAAGAACAGAAGACCTTCTCTGAAAAGTACTGAAGGTGTTAGCGATGCAAAAAAAGAGGGAGGGGCAAGGGGCCTGAGTTTTAAGGTGAGTTGCTTTTTTGTCTTCCAATGCATTAAAAAGACGCATGCACAAAGAAAGAGTGAAATGTGCAAAATATTAAAAAATAATTGAATTATGATTGTTAGTTTGCAAGCGAGTGTGCTCAAAGGTAAAAAGCAGAGCGGCAAGGTGGTTTACTTACGCGAAAATTCCCGTTTGCTTAAGTGCTGGGGTTTCCCTTGCTTGCGGCGAGACATTGTGGTGTTGGTTGCTCGGGCGGGCGCGCACGGAGCTCTCTCGCTCGGATCACATCGGGAAGCGCCGGGTGAGCAAGGAGGGAGACTCCAGAGAAAATACCTTCATCAATGTCTTTTGACATCCAAAATAAATTAGAAATAATACAAAGATGGCGCGGGGAAGATGAATTGTGGGATAGCAGTCATGGCTTTTTCTTTTTCTTTTTTTCCTTTCTGTGCAAGAGAGGGAGAAACAGACAGGGGGGAAAAAGAAGAGAGAGAGAGAGATGAAAAAAATGGCAAAAGCCCCCCTGAGCTGCAAGTTCAAGTGCGGACGTGACGTCCCTACGAACTTGAACGTCAAGCGGCTGGATGGACAGAGACATACAAAACATGGGCAGGGCGAAACTGGAGGAAAGGGGAGGAGGGAAGCTGTGCGCCACGCCAATGGACAGTCATCGGGGGCTGGACATGATCAAGCAAAAGAGTGAGGGGGGAGCCGTAGCAGGGCAAGCCAATGGCCAGTGGTGGGGGGAGAAGAGGGGATTACCCTCCTAGGCACCAGGCACACGCTGCTGCTCCTCCGGAGGGAGGCGGAGTGGTAAAAGACGCGGGGAGGGAGAGGCGTGCGTAAAGGCGCGCAACAGCCCAGGAGTGACCGCAGAAAAAGGAAAGGCACGCTGGAGGAGCAAGAAGACTTAATACGAAAGAAAGTGTTCTGTAAGCCTTTAAAAAAATCAATTAGAGCCAGGAGGGAAATTTAAAAGAGAAGGGAGGGGCGAGCAGAGGGAAAGGGAGAGACCGTAAAATATAACAAGAAGTCAAATACCACTGGAAATGAGTGCTCTTATCTTCATGGAGTTGCTAGCAAATTGCCGCACAATTAAAAAGCAAAACAGCGGTAACGAACAGACAAAAGTGAGAGCGTAACTACCTCACCTTTTAAGAGGTGAAAACTTTAAATTGTTCAAGTAGGATCAGGCCCAGAGGTTATGCCATTCTCCGGACAAGCCACTACCTCGGAAGGAGCAAGTATAAAAAACTATGGACAACGCTGATTATGTTTGTTTATAGTAACAGATACACTGCAACGGATCCTGGGAGCTCTATTTGATTTCGTGTGGGTCTCTATTGCGAAGAATAGAAGTTGGTACATTTTTCTTAAGATTAAAAATACAGTAATTCCTAAATGCTCTATGGATTAAAACGGAATAAAGGATCTCCAGCTTTGATAAATTGGTTGATTCTCCCTTTTCCCCACTTGGTTGGAATCGTCGCCCCGTAAAACATACTAGTATATAACCAGAAAAATGTGTAAAGATTCAGCTTAATTAATTGAATAGCCCTCGCTGAATTCAGTGACAGTTACCCTTGAATAAACAAGAGAACACTCGGGTTGTAAGAATGTAACCCATTGTAAATAAATATAACTCCATTACCAAGAGAATTTAAGGGGGATTCTTCATTGGACGCAGTGGAACTTCCTTCCAAAGAAATTGCATAGGATCGCAGAACTCATGTTGCCAATATGCTTGAGACCCTGGTCCTTTACAAGTAGTCTAAGCAAGCTGAAGGGGGAGGTGTATATAACAAGCTATGAAACGTGATGATCCTGTTTTAGGAAAGCTGGAAATGGGGTCAGAGAACGGAGGTTCACCTGTTGCTTTGGGGGGGGGGGTCCTCCGGCGAAACCTGAAAGGTAGCTTTGGAGACGGTAGCAGGTCTTTATTAAGTTTGTGAAAGAATAAGTAATTATTTGTGAAATAATAATACGAAGCTTTTCACCAACCCCCTAACCATGTACTGTACAAATATTTTCGGAAGAAATTTAAAAGTGGAACATTTTTTTTAAAAAAGAGGAAGACGGTTGTCCCCTCCCAAGAAGAAAGGGAATGTTTGCGATCCTATCCTGAAGAGGAAAGAAACTTACAGGGGGCGAAAAAAACAACGATTTGTTAAGATGGGGGACATATCAGCGACCATGAAAGGTCCCGGATTTGGTGCTGGAAGGGGAAAAAACGTTTATCTTCAACTCCAGCTCACAATATACAAGAGAAGGCAAGTCTAGAAAAAGGCTCCTACGTAAAAACACTCCTTCATTTTAAGAAGAGAAGAATTAGCCCCACAGGTAATGAAAGAGAAGCAAAGAATAGGAAAAGATTGGGTTTTCTCCGTGGTCAAAAAGGCCAAGTAAGAATTCCACGACGGCCTGACACCTCTAGTCCCATTGAATTGACTGAGGCTCATTCTTAGGTAATTGGCTATAGAAGGGCATTCCCTCGGCTTGAGGAGGGCATTAGGGGAGGGGAGGAAGAAGCAGCAGACAAGGGAATGATAACCAGCAATTAAAAAGGACCGCTGCCCTAATGTCTGTGTGAGAAAAGCAAGAGTTCCTCGTTACAGTAAAGAAAAAGCAGAAAAATCCCGCGCTGGGGAAAATGGAACTTTCTGCTGTTCGCCTTCCAACCACAAAAAGAAAGCCGCACAGAGAAGAGAAGGCTAAGCACGGCGGCGGAGGGTGGGTCGGTTGAACAGCAGAGGCGAAGGAACGGGAGGCGGGCTGGGAGACGCGAAAGAGCGAGAGGGTTCGGCGCCAAGCTTGGCGACGCGAGCTGAGCAGAGCGAGGTGCGGCGGCGGCCCCGTGCGTCCTTGCGGTGGGGGAGGGGCGTCGTGCGCGCGGGCCTTTTCCAGACACGGCGAAGTCCGCGCGGGCAAAAGGTCCTTTTCAACGCTCCTTTCTCTGCCCCCTTCGCCACCTTTCAATCACTTCCGTTGAAGGCAATGAAGGCCAAGAAAGAGGAGTGCGAAGGTGAAGCCAAAGGCTTGATGTGACTCGTGCGATTATCGATTGTGTTGTAGTTTTGTTTTGCTTTTTTTTTCTAACGGTCTTGAATTGGGGGGGGGGGAATCGACCTAGCCCTTTCAACTTTGGAGAGAAACTGATGCCCCGCACCGGGCCCGGATCAATTCTGTCCCCTGAAAGAATCGAACTTGGCACGCACGCGCACGCACAGGCCACCAGTCAGCCAAAGTTGTGCATTTTTCGGGTCTTTCTGATTTCTAGAAAAGTCTGTTGGGTGCGTTTCCTCGGAAGAAAGTTCTAGAGTGGGAGCCCTTGCGAACGGGAACTTTTGAAAAGTACTTGAGAGGCCGGTTGAAATCTTTAATGAATGGTTCTCAATTCCGTCCCCCCCGCACTAATTCTTGGGCCCGGCCGTCGAATTTGTCGAATTTGCGCCCACTTGGGGCGCTCTCCTTAATAGGCGCCTCACACTTATGGTCCATCCTGCGGGGGCCTACCCCTGAGTAAGACCACCGAAGGCCAGTGGGGCTTATTCCTGAGTAAGCATGCCCAGGACCTCAGCCATAACGCCCTCCAATAGGCACCGTTCGTCTTTAAAAACCCAACTTTTACACGGCCCCGCGCTTTGTCCAACGCACCGAAACAGCTGCTTCCAAACGAGTTGCGCAGAAACAGGCGCGCTCGCCTCCTTGAAGGGGCGTCTTGTGCAAGCTTCCACGCGGACTCGGACACACGCGCCCACTTTCTCAACAAGCACTGTTGGGTGCAGCAAGCTACTTGCTGACCAGTCGACGGTCGGAACTGCCACCCCTCAGCGCACCACTACAAATGTTTCGACTGCAGACCTGCCCCGTTTTGAACCGAGGGTTTTCCGAGGATAGTACAGGGCCTCGCGGGAAGGAGTGGGCATTCTTCATTTCTCTCCAAACACATTTGCACGTGCTCTTTTCGCGACTGTTGACTCCACTTAACAGAACTTATGAGCAATTGGCATAGGATCAGGGTATAATTCTTGCTGTCACCCCAACAGAAAGATCTGTTTTCTTTCATCCAAACGCTTACCCGGAGAAGCTCAAAGACCTCCTCTTCAGTGTTCCCCTTCTCGGATACGCCTGCACAACCCCGGCCCCCCCAGAAACGATTTCTGATCCGAACGGGGAAGGAAGAGGCTCTCAGAAATCAGCAGATCGATTCCCCTCCTAGCATTTACGGGGCTCCAAAACATAACAGCGCTTTCGCCTCGGCTCCGGAGAAAAAGGCAAAGGACGAGTTTCCCGAGGAATCGAACGATCCCCGGGCGAGATGGAGTGGCCGTCGGCAGCGGCGTCGCGTGCGAATTAGTTAATGACGCTGGATGGAAGGGGGTTCGAACTGTAGCCCCCCTCCGTAAGTTTCTTCTCTGGTCAAGGGAACTTTGGGGAAGGCAGCTGCTGAATTTCGAAAGCACCTGCACCTGGGCATGGGGGGGGGGAGGGGGGTTGAAGAAGGAATCGTGGCGATTTTACTGCCAGGGAAGCCATGAGCAGCCCGCCATTTCTTGGAAGTCAAGCGAAATACGACTATTATAAAGTTCAGTGCCTCATTGACCTTGGTGTAACCGAGTTCTTGGGTAGATAGACGCCTTGAGTTCAGCGGCTCCTCTGGTGGGGCAAGGCCTTACCAGGGGAAGGGGACATTTTGGGTGAGTGGCACTGCACCTGGCAGGCCCTGAGGTGATGTGCCTGCTGTGGTCTGTCCTGCAGTTAAGCAGGCCTGCAGCTGCCAGTGCCTGCAAGTCTGTTCGGAGACGGCTTCGCGCCTCCACCCGTACGACAAGGGCTCCCCCTAGAACCGGCAAGTGAGATATTGATGGAGGAGGAAGCTCCGGTTTCTTAGGTTCCCTTTGCCAGCTTTCTGTCCTCCCTGGGCTCAGCGAAAACCCCACAGAAGAAAAAGGTGCGTTGAATGGGACAGCGAACAAGGAGGCACTTCTGAATATCATCAAAATGCCCACACCTTTCCTTCTTCCCATCCCACCGCAGCAACTCCATCTCCTCCAATACTACCTTCCTGCAGTCAGCCCGAGTAGATGTTGGCAGCTGAAAAATGACACCACTTGGAGTTACCTTAATGGCAATCTGTGAATGTTGAAGATGAATAGTAAGATTAGATGGCAGCGAGGAAAAAACCGCCCAGTAAAACAAGGAGGCTGCGATAAGATGAAAAGATGAAAAGAAAGAAATCAAACCTAAGGCGGGTAGTGAGAAACATCCGGTAGAAAATATGGTAAGGGGACACAGGTGGGGAAGGATTTCATTGTGAAATGGGCAAAAGGGTGCAGGAAATATGACACAAACGCAGCTAGATGCACAGCTCTGGTAGACAAAAAGGGGGAGGTAGTAAAGGCACAAAATACAACTAAAGTTACCAGTGAGTTAATGTAGAAATCAACCCTGTGGAATCAACAAATTCCTTCTGCTTCCAACTAAAATACCGTCAACTTCAGTATGTTAGATGAAAGATCTTTTGATATTTTTTTCAGCATGTTTGTCTTCCAAGCAAACATGCTTATTTGGAAAGAAATTTTTTGAAGTCAGTGCAGCATAGTTGGAAGAAAATTGCTTTTAATAAGGAGCAAAATGGGTATTCCAAAGGAGTATATGTGCAAATGAGAGTTAAATCCATTTGTAAGTACATTTAATACACACCATTAAAAGTAGGCAAATAATTCTGTTCTCAGGCTTGTCTGAAAATATGCTTGAAATAAGGAAAATATGCATGTTTTTGGCACTCTATCTGGAATATTAGTCCAAAGCAAGTATATTCCTTTAAAAAAAAATTGAAAAGAGTACCTACCTTTGCTTAGACCATGTATGAAAAAGAGCCAGAATCAATGTACACTCTAATTATGTTTCAAAACATATTTAAAATATATATTTGTGTGCATGAATACAGGTTTTCTTCACACTACTGACTTATCTATAGTTAAATTGGCCATGTATTATGCATTTAGCCCAAGTTTTTGATTGCCAAGATGCCCTGAGCTATACGCTAGCCATGCAGGCAGGATTTGCCAATTCGCTTGGGTAAAGCTGCCTGGTTAGTGATACAGTATGTCTTACAGTATGTCAGTATGTCCAACTATGCAATCTGAAGCTCTGTATCCTGACTGGAATCTAGCATTATTTTTGTTTCATTAAATTTTTCATGTTAGCAGAACTATCAATATTTTACTTTCATTTTTGTTTTCTGCTTTGTATTACCTGTGTGTCTCTTGTCTTTAATTTCTAAATAAATTCCACCTAACACCCCCCCAAATCTTATTTTCTTTTCTTTTACTGTAGGAAGGAACAATTAAAAATGAGGCTTAGTTATTTGGAAGACATAATTAAGAAGGTGGTTTCAGAGACCCCACCCCTCAGGGGCATACTCCAGACACCTTTCTCTGTTCTACAGATAAGATTGAGACAGAGTAGCACTGATCTTCCTGATTGTGATGGGTTACAAGTCCCATCATCTCCACTTACTGGTTGTGCTAACCGAGACCGATTCTCAGTCTTGAGACCAGAAATTTCCCAACCATGATCAAGAAGCAAAACTGAGTTTAATATGGCTTGGGTGCTGCACAAAGAAATCAATCACATAAACAAAATATCAATTTGCAAAGAGGAAATGTATACATCTATTAAGCCCCTTTATATCCAGAAGTCTAATCTCTATCAAGCAGAATGTGAATAAACAGGAGCATTCAGCTATTTTTCTACATTGTGAGAACATGCATAAAATGTGTTGGAAATAATTTACTGCTTTTCTGTTGCAGTAAAATCAACTACGACTCTCATAAGACCTTTGAGTCTTGCCACATTGGAGGAAGGAGAAACTTGTGAAGGCTAATAATTTCCACTTAACTCATTGTATATCACTTCTGAATAAACTTAAATGGCATTGGACTGCAGAATGTTTGCAACTTTAGGAATTTCATTGACATCCTGCTCTATATTCCTTTATGCTGTCAATAGGTGATTGGGTCAGATTCCAAAATTAATATTTTTTTTGTATAGAAGGGACCTGCCATATAGCATGCTGAGTAGATATACCCTGATGAGTTGTCCCCCTATATTTTACAAGTCTATACATGTTCTTTTTACAATGCGTGCATGGGAATATATTAAAGTGTTTGGTATATATTGTGTAAAGAATGCCTGGGGGAATACAGTCTAGTCCCAAATGATGGACTTCTTAGATTCTTTATTTTACTAGGAGATGTGACACCATTGAGCTTAATTCCCTGGAGGCTATGGATAGATAACACTTATGATCCCCTTTAATATGGGATGTCCAAGCCACAAAATTTTATCAGTCTAGAATGTATCAAATATATTTTCTAGAAAAGCATTTAAAACATGACTTTTCAAGACTAATATATTAACTGATTAAAGTGCACTTTTAACAAGTCCCAGGTGACTTCCCATCTAAACCGCAAAAGTCTATGATTACAGATCTCAGCATTGGGATTCCAAAATCCATTTAGGCTTCTTTTAAATGTTGCCTTTTATCAGAACCTGTTTGCAGTAACCGTTCAAATAAATTAAAGACAGCGTAATTTCAGTATTCTCCACACCCACCATCACTACCATTGGAAAAATGTTTCAAATGCAATCTTTTACTTGAGAGCACATCAGCTTTCTTATTCTCAGATTCTGCTGGTTTACAATCTTTTTAATTGTACAAAGGACTGAAATAAATGGTCATGTTGATTTGGAATACAGAAGAGAAGAAACTGGTATACTCTTACCTGCTACAGTTCATTTTCTCAAACACAAATATTCCTAAAAGCTTTGGTCTTGATCTTACTTGCCTAGTAAACAAACCAATGGATCACAGCAAGGTCTAGTAAATCTACCTGACTCTTGCATGCTTCTCATTAGCGAATCCAATTTTCCTAAACCTATAGTTCTATATGTGACATTCTTATCTAGAAGTAAATAACTGCAAAATTTAGTAGTTTACTTCTGAGGAGGGCTTGAACTCAGATTTTCAGAGAGTAAGATTGAACCACTTTGGAAGAAATAATCTTGTAATATTCTTTCATATGTGTGTGCATAGTGTTGTAACAAAACAGTGAAGAAAACATGTCATAGCAAAAAAATTAAATTTCCCACCCCAATGCCCTCCAAATGCACCAAACTAGAGTTCCCATCACTGTCAGCCATATTTGCTGAAGCTTATGAAGACTACAAAATGACATATCAGGGTGGGGAAGAGGCAGGATGGGGTACTTTTACTTAAATTCTAGAACAGCAACAATGTGTGGACTGCAGAGCTACTTCAACAGCTGACCTTGCCATAACAAAAAAAAAGCACCTGGTATACATCTGTACTGGAAAAATTGATGCCACTTTCAGATTAAATGGCATAGCTTTCCCCTAACCAATTTGGAAGTTACAGCTTGGGAAGGAGAGAATTGTGTATGTTTTCTATTGGAAATCCCTCCTCTTCACTCTCAAAAGGGTGTGACGGCTAATCACTTCTTTTTGCCAAGATGAACCCAGAGTCTTTTTCCAATCAAGGTGAACATCTTTAACAGCCAACTGTCTTGGCAGGATTGTTGTGTGACAGATAAAATACATAAGAACCTTCCCCCACAGTGGCAGTATACTGCCATTAACAGGGTAGAGAAGAAATCCTACTTCCAAGCAAAAATCCATGTAGTAGGAAGAACAGGAATGTTTTATAAAATAAACCTTTTATTATAAGATCAAAAGGTGGATAAGCAATTTGGCAGAAAAAGTAGCAGCACAAGGCACTGGAGAATCCCATGCCTGCATTAGGGTAATTCAGGCCAGAGGTGAGCAGCTCTGATGTGGGAGTTCAGTGAGCAGGTCCTTTACCAGAAAAAGGTTGCTGTGTCCTATGATTGTTTTGCCCACACACAGCAAACTCTCCCTCCAAAAACAAACACACTGAAAGGGGAAATCCCAAAAAGAACTTTCTGAGCCTTGCTTAATGGAAAGGGAGGAATCCATTGTCCTGGTTCAAAATGCATCTGAAAAAGACTTCATTACTAGACATAATTTCAACAGAACATCTTTTGAGGGGTCCTTGGTGCTCTCTAAGCTTGCTTGTTTTCTTGCAGATGTTTCATTACCCTAACTAGGTAACATCAGTGTCGGTAGTAAGGAGTGCTGTTTGATGTAACTTTATATTTTGGTGACTTGCCTGTGTGGGTTTTTTGCACATGGCAATTTCAAACTGGTTCTTTTGCCCTGTTTATGAACCCATCAGGATGTTAAAAGCTGCAGCATGAAATTCTTAAGGCCTTGCTTGAAGGTAAGCCAACCCCAGGGAAGCTTATTTTAGGATAAACATGATGAAACATACAGACCTATATTTATTGTTGATTTCCTATTGCAATCAGTCATTGATCGTACTGGAAATTTCGCTAAATTCAGTAAGACTTTGCTAAAGTTTGCAGTATTCAAATCTGATCCAGACAGCATCTTTCTGTGTGGGAAGAAGAAGATCTATTTGATTTCAAATGGAGACTTCCTCCTAAGTTGGCCACTGGCAAGTTGGCTGCTGTTTGAGTTCTCCTAGACCCTTCTTCCAGTGGAAAGCGAACATCTCCAACCTAATGATTTTCTGATGTTCCAATTCCACTTTAGCCATATTAGGACTTACACTGTAACACTTTCCAGCCTGACACAAGCTGACAGGAAAAGGTTCTGGGGTTTAGGACTTGAAGCCAGTTGGCCTACAACTCTAGATTGAAAGAATATATATTCCTTCATACTACATAGCTACAGAGGTGGTATTCAGCAGGTTCTTACTAGTTCTGGAGATTCAGTAATAAAAATTTTGAGTAGTTTGGAGAACCGGCAAATACCACCTCTGACTGGAGATTTTACAGTATCTTTCCCCTGCTACACCCACCAAGCCATGCCCACAGAACCGGTAGTAAAAAAATTAGAACCCCATCACTGCATAGCTATACTTAAGGAACAGCCCCACTGGTTCAAACTGCCTATCCTTGTGGGGTTTGCCATGAAAACTGCTTCTGAAGCTGGTTTATCTATAGCTGGGGTGTCAAACTCACGTCATCACAGCAGTGTCATGTGACGTATCTGGACTTCTCCCCCCTTCACTAAACCAGGCATGGGTGGCCAGCACGTGACGCATCTGGCTCGCAGGCCTGGAGTTTGACAGCCCTGATCTATAGCTAATGAATTGCACTGAAGGAACCATCAAAAATCAAACATCACAAGTACAACTTCCATGGCAACTTTTGTGCAATTACATTTTTTAATGGACTATACTTTTATATTCTTAAAAAAACTTTCAGCACATTTTGAGAAAGCATAATGAAATTTTTATCCAGCATGACCCTTTAAAAGCTTAAACAGGAAAAACAAGTTATATTCTGGAATATGAAGTTATCAGCAGTTATAAATACCATAATAAATAAATGAAGTTATTGGTTTTTTTCAGGGTCATATATAAGGCCAGCATACAATGATCAAAGAGTAGCTGGATGTCATATAGGATGATCTGTGCAGGTATAAATAGCAGATAAGAAAAGGTCCTTGCCACTTGATCCTTTCACTGGAGATTAGACTCACTGAATTTCAAAATACAAACAAGTGCTCCTTTACTGAGCTATTGTGAGATCAGTTCAGACAACATGCTAAAGTATGGTTGGCTTAATCCAATTATTGAGTAAACCATAAGGATGCACACAGCATGTTAAATCATAAACCCTGGATTACAACAGCTAAGTTTCTACAACATGCAAAATCCAAAGTATATTTCAGATCTGAAAATCATGTGAACCAGATTTTTGACAAATCGTTTAAAAAATTAGATAAAGAGCTACCTTACAACTTGAATCAAGGAGAGAGAGTTTGTTTTTTGAGATAGCATTGAAAAGAGAACAGTGTGACAGGTTTGCTGCTCAATGTCACCTGAAATACAAAACTGCTTTAAAAGTAATGGGTCAGAAGCTGACCCATTATCAGCAATTCATTTGCCAGTTCAATCAGCTCTTCCACAAGAGGGAGGCACAACACCATCTTGTCCTTCATCTCAGGAATTCAAGTTGAAAAGCTTCCCAATTTTGCATTTGCTTAGGTCCAGGAGCTTCAGGAAAAACAGCTGACTGAGGGAAATCCAATTCCACTTTTCAAGTAACTGTTATCACCCAAAAGAAGGCCAATCTTTATATTGTCCCAGGGAACCAGGCACAGAATTGTAGTCTTGTTTCTGGAAGGCAGATTCTTGTTAAGCATTAAGAAAAACCACCTATTAAGTAATTTGTCAATGGAACCCATTACATGTACCTTATGATCACTGAGAGCATTTGCACCAAGACAAATTCCTTGTGTGTCCAATCACACTTGGCCAATAAAGTATTCTATTCTACTAAGGAAGATGAGGAGATCCCCTTGATTGCATTTCTTCAGATGGAGATTGGAGTTTGGACCAATGAAACAAACAAAATGTTAAAAACTTACAATATTTATGTAGTTACTTATCAAGCACATCTAAATTATGTTAAAGTAAGCAAATCTTTAAAATCCCCAAGGCATGTCACAGCTTTTAAGTAGCCCTAATGTTTGGAAATTGAAAGTTGAAAAATTTGACATGCCCTGAAACATTAACTGACTTTTCCAACTCTGATTCCTGGGCAGTGTTAATTCTAAATTTAAAAAGTACAATACCCACACCAACACAAACTCCAACATTCTAATGCAGTGCTGCCACCCAAGCATTTATTTGGGGGGGGGAGGGTTGTGTCTTACCCACTATGTCCCCATAATGTGCTTGTAAAGTAGATTGAGCTAAGAGATAATGGCTAAAACCCTTGAGTTTTATCCCTGAGAGGGATTGTGTATAGGGTTTTCCACCTTATGTCTTACAAAATTGTTCTGCTCTCCAGGCATATCCTTTGATCCCTATCAGTAACTGTTAAGAAATGTAGTTCAAAACCTGTGGAAAACACCATGTTGCCTATTTATACTACACTATTGTAACACAATAAATTTAAAAAACAGCATAATATCTAATACATTTGCATAACAGAATCACCAAGCTAAATGTAGCCTCCCAGCCATGGATAGTAGCTTGCCAGGAGCTTAATTCAGACCATGTATTTATTCACTCACTTGCTTTGTCCTGCATGATGAAGTTACATTTAGCTTGATGGGTCACACATCAGACAGATCTCTGATTCAACACTTGGAACTGCCTGTTTGTGCTTCCATGAAATCTATCTTAAAGAATATTGTTTTCATTACCTCAATATCAAATTGAAACTCAGGGTGATAATGTTGACCTCAACATATTCAAACAGAGATTTAGAATTCTCCCTAAGTATTTGTTCCTGCAACAACTGTGCACCAGCATTATAAAAACTAGTGCAATTGCATTTATAATGGAAGAATATGCTTAGCTGCCTTTATGAAACAGCTATATATCCAAATTCTTTCAAAAAGGGGTTTTTAATGAACTGGGTTAAGCCTTTACCTGTGTATTTGAGAAGAATGCTGACATACATGTATTACAATTAAAAGTGCTAGTAAAAAAACTTTTATGATATAGGAGTTGTTTCAGGCTTAAGTTGGCTCCATTCAGAGGTTTTTGCCTACAATTCTCATCATACCTAATAAGGCTCCTGAAACTATACCCAAAGTATTCAGGCAGCTTCTGGTTCTTAGTATTGGCAATTGAGGGGGGAAATCCAACTTGCTTATATATTTAATTACATTTCAGTCTGACAGAAATTGCCACAGAAACTTTCAATTGTAGAATGCTGTTAACTTCTCCATATAGCTAAAGAGTGTGATGTAAAATAAGAAACAGTTGATTGTGGTACTGCAGATGTTGGATGAGAGTCCTTCTCTTGGCTGTACTCCTTAAAAACACCAGGAACTGTAGTTTAGCAAAGTGTGGAGTATCATAGCTTGTCCTTTGCCTGATGAATGGGAATTACTGAAGTTTTTTTCAGTCAACAACTATTTTCTATGTGTCATAAGTCAAAATGCAACTAGTAAATATTCCCAACCTGGACATCAATTTTAAGAATCTAATAAAGGAGAACATTTGTTGCTCAGGTTTCTAGGTCCTCTTTGAGCTGGGTAACATCATCAATGCAGATGATGTTACCTAGTTTGGGTAATGAACATCTGCAAGGGAACAACCCAGCTCAAGGGAGCACCAAGGACTCCTCATAGTTAAGAATCATATAACCAATCAATTCCCTGTACCCCATCCACATTTAAATCCAGGTTTTTTTTTTAATTAGCCATTCTAAAAATAACTAGATTATCAATCCTTAAAGGACTCCTTCAACAAAAGCAAAATTGTGCATTATCTTCAATACATCCCTGTGAGGCTGTTTATTCACTGGGCTGCAGGGCTGAAAACCTAATGCAAATTTTCCTAAGTCAAAGGCCTGATGCACATAACCAACTTGCCTCACCCAAGAGTGGGCCACTGACCATTTCTTAAAAGCAGGAATGCATAGCACTATCTTCTACTTGCTTATGCAAACTCAGGTAATGCTTCATTTCACTGGAGGCATACCTTTCCATGCCAGCTGTTGGCAGGAAAGGTACTTCCTGTCCCCTCCTCTCAATGGTCACTGCCTCTGCAGTGACTTTTTTTTAACAAGTTCACAAGTGGAACAATTAAGAACTGGGCTTTTCTTGTTTTGTACAAGTTCACTGATGGAACAAGGATGTACTTTTTTAAAAAAATGACAAAGAGTAAAACAGAAGTATTTTTATCCTTTTTAACCTTCCAGAAGAATGTTTTTAAAAAACCAGAAGCTACAGTAATGGCAGCCTGAAGGCTGTTTTGAAGAGAGAACATCAGGCTTTCACTTTGGCCAAAGCTGAGGCAGAGTTTGAAATCCAGAAAGAGATTTCTTAAGCCAACCTCATTTTCATCAGTTTATGCATGGGAGACAAGCAGCTTAAGGCGGCAGTGCGGAAAAGCCTTAATATCAAAATTCTTGATACTCCTGGCACTCAACAGTTGTGAAAAATTGTTCAGTCTCTAACCATAGAGCACCTTTTCTCAGATCTGTGCAGCAGTCTGAAGCTACTAGGTACACTTGCTTTTACTTTTTTATTGAAATGTCTTTGAATATTAGTTTTTATTTATTTTTAAATAATTTTAAATTATGTTTATTTTATTTCTGTGTTTATTTATTAAGTTTGTTTTCTGCCCATCTTGTTGAATGGCGGCTTTGGGCAGCTTACAACATCATGTTAGCTAACAAGGGCCATACATTTGAGATGGGTAGCCATATAAATTAAACAAGAAAACAAATAAAAATGAAATGGCGCAAACATGCAACCTGTTAGAATCAAGTAACTTCTTAAAACTAGCTCTAAAATCATTGCAAAAATAGGTTTATAAATCCATTTATGGATCATTATATATGACTGATGAATTATGTTCAGATTTTATTTAATTTGTACTCCTCTGTCACACCAGTGAATAACATTAAACTGATATGGAAGTTATTGACATTAGGAGAAATCTATTAACTGTAGGAAGTTTTGTTAATAAAACCAAGTATGACATTAGGAGCTGTAGTTCTTCAATGTCTAGAGCTCTATGGATTGCCCAATGTAATGTAATCTTTCCTCGTAATCTCTCCATTTATTAGATTTTATCTCAAACCCCACCCTTTCAGTTCTACAATAATCTTAAGGTATGACTGGTTCATTCATTTCATCAAAGGTATTACAATATTCAGGATTTTATTGTTTCTCCAGTGTCCAAGAAACATTTTTTAGTAGCAGTTGCTCAGCAAAATCACATTTTTCTTCAAGTAATCCTCCCAATTTCCAATGTTCTCGAAGAACAGATTTACTTCCTAAGTGCTTCTTGCCTGAAAAATGACTGGTAGAAGAGGATTGTCAGGTCAAGGGAGTAATCCAGACTTTCTCAAACAACAATACATTTAGATTACATTTTGTACATTTAGAAATTGAAGCTAATCTGTTTATAGAGACAAGGAGGGTCTAACTTTGCTTACTAAGAACTGCACCTATGTAACTTTTCTTTATTCAAGGAAGCTGAGTGCTTCCAGATATGTGTGTAAGTACACAACACATTTTTCAAATCACAGTAAGCAGATTTGCATAATTTGGTAAGCCAAAACCAACAGTCCTCATTATGGCTTAGTGAATACATCCTGCTAAAATCTGTGTCTGTAGTTTCATTAAGACGTGTGGGCTTCAACTCAAGAACTCACAATTGAAAGACCACATACCTTAAAGTTGTCAAATGGCCAAACAAACCACTTCCATTTTTTTAAAAAAGCTCAATTTTTCCTTTGAAAAAGGGAGTGAGATCAGGGACAAAATGTAATGGCTCTTTTTAAAAAAGCTCCAAAGGGCAAAGAGGATACATGTGGGTGATCAATGGGCCTAAATTATTCTTTCCAGTACTTGGGTCTGTAGCCCTTCTTGCAGCTTGCTTTCAATCTGCAGGTAAAACTAAACTGAGTTACTATTACAGATTTGTATAGAAAAAAAAATAAGAGTTATAGATGCCCAGATCGTATGAAATTTCCACAAATGCAGCTTCTCATCCCTGTGCAACATGCTGCATTTAGCATAGTTCAACTGCCTCTCCTGGACTAAGTAGGACTTGGACACCCTGTCTTTGGCCTGTCATCCCCTCCCCAGCATTGTGGGAATCACTGAGGGAAAACTGCATTTTGGATCTTGTCTTTTCCAGTTAGAATAAAATCTGAATCCTACACTTTAAAGGGATAAAGAGGACAGAATTGAAGATTTGCTCTGAGTAAAGGAGAAATTCTACTGAATTTGAGAAATCTTCATGCACGTGGCAGATTAGAATTTCTATCTTGTTGAACGCTGTAGCTAAACGCAAACAGCACAACCCCAGTGAGGCATCTCTGTCATATGCCATTTCTTTTCTTCTGGGACTGCAACCTCTTTAACATTTATACGCATATGGAATGTGACTGGGCTAATTATCGTCTTGGAAATTCTTGGCGTTTGTTGCATGACACTTTTGGCAAAAATCATGCACTTCGAGTTGCTCGGCTCTTATCTACTGCAACTTCTAATGTAAAACGGAGCAGAGGGAGATGCTTGGTAAATAAATTTCATGGCGCAGGTTTTACAAAGATTAGCAATGTATTTGAGCAACTGCTCGGGTATGATCTCTTCATTTTTTTTCCTTTAAAGCAGAGGATCTATATTTTGCAGTTACCTTTCCTGACTGTAAAGCAATCACGGAAAACTGCAGGAGGCCCCATAAATATGCAAATCACCGAGAGATAACTGGTTTCAATGGTTCCGCCTTCAAGTAGAAGGATGCCAGCCAAAGCACTTCCATTCTGAGTAATTTATATGTCAGTGGTGCCCCCTGCTGTATTCACAAGCTGTCCATGGAAGAGGAGGCAAAGCGTTATGTGAAAAAACCTCTTTCAAATCTAAGATCCATCAGTATTTTTGTCACAAAATGTTATTTTCAGAAGGAACAGAACATAAGTATAAAAATTGGCTTAGACCAAAATTCTAGGGAAGTGAAAAAGTACAGAGAAATTTACCAGAAGGACGTCTCTACGTAATATGAAGTTATGTGAGGCAACTAAAAGCCCTTATTTAATCTATCCATTCTCTATGTTACAAATTTATTTACAAGCTAATTTTCATTTTCATTTATTAAAAAAAAAAACCAAGTCACTATATTCAGATCCCCAGGAAAGATCTATCACATATTATGATTGCCTTTAAATTACAGGTTCAGCCAATATAATTGCATTTTAACCTAGTCACCTTTAAGGTTGTCCTGGCTGTCCAGCCCTACAAGAAATAAAACTTCTTCCCTTCATCTCACTATTTTTCTTTCTTTCTCTCTCTCTCTCTCTCTCTCTAATATACCTGCTCGTAAAAATCTAGCTGTATTTGCCCATGGCGCCATAATCTCATTACTGCTAAAACAAATTAAAGGCTATATCTTTTTATTTTTATAGCCCAAGACTGGATTGGTTGATTTTGGTCATTTGCTCTTGTATTAGCGAGAAATTTAAATAACACTTCTGTTTGTTGCCCTAATGATGTGCATATTGGAAAGACAGAATATAAACAAGAGACAAAAATTCTGAGCCATTCCCTTTCTCTGCTTTCCTCTGGCGAGCCATTAATAGAAGTTTGTTTGTCAAAATTAAATTTTGCAGGTCATTATTCCCAAAGATTGGAGGAGGTAGGGACATGCAGCATTTACACAGCAATCTTATCTAAGAGTAAAGAATATAAGCAGATTTGCAATAACTTTTGTCTCTGATGCTCTATAGTGCAGAGCTCACCACACATCAAAGTATCACAATATCATTCACACCCTTGACGGTCTATTGAAGACATAATATCCATTTTAAAAATTGCCTGAAATGTATTAACATGACAACAACGTCTAATAGATCAGGAGGCATCCTCCTCTTTATCAAATAATAAAAATTGTTATAGGTCAGTCTATCATGTCATTTTACACACCCATCTAGGATTATTTTGTGTGTGTGTAGCTTTCTTTTTTTAAAAAAAAAATCAACATTACAGCTATGAACAAGACTGGGAAGAAAAGGATGGAAAGAGAATGACATTATATGATGCTTAAATATTTAACTTCTAAACTCCCTACTAAGAGCACAGGCGCGCATGGGACAAAGGTAACAATAAACACTGAAAATTCTGAGTTTTTTTACTCTTCAAATGTATATATTGCCTCGTTCACTGTTGTTTGCTTAACCCTGGTCTGGATAAACCACAGCTGGCTGGAACTGCACAATAATAATCTGCATAGTAAGCCACAAACCAGTTACAAACCAAAACTAAACAAGCCACATAATATCTTAACATATACATAGACCTAGCTTGCTTTCTGAGTGATGGATAAGGTTGAAAGACTTCACAATTCTGGATCTTCCTTGATATCTACCACTGTTAAAAACATTTTTCTATAAAAAGGCATTTTTTTGAAGGCGGCATGAGAATCATTCCGAATACAGTATTTGGTTTTCATGTGATACACCTTTGGATTCAAGCAAGGACCACTAAAAATAAAAGGGGCAGTAAATTGAAATACCATTGAGCAGACAACTGGCATATAATTGTACATATCTACAATTATCATTTCCATGGAACAATAGGTGCATATTTCTTTTTATGCCTTCTCAAAACTGGCATTTTTTCATGTAACTTCTAAGATGGTACTCACCAAGTGATACATTTCAAGTATTTTTATATGGCTTTTTAGGGCTTTACCATCCCAAAGCCAGAGAGAATGTACTATTAAATTATTGTATCATATGTTAAGAATTATCTCATAGATACATTCTCCAAGTATTATGGAAGTCCTGCGGAAGGATGTTCTATTGGTTCAGGCATTCAAATAGATTCTTCAAGAATATTCAGTGTAGCCAAAACTGTGTGTTTATAAGACCTGGACAAAAACTGTCAACAACTTCTCCAAAGTAGAACTGCTCTTGGAATAAAGTCCAAGATCTATGGAATGTTCACCCCATTCCAAAAAAATCTGGTCTTTTCACTGTTATTTATTGCTATTTTTATTGCAGGTTTTATGCAGTATTTATTGCCATTCCTACAGCAAATTATTATTATTATTTCCTGGTTTATTGTGCTTTCCCTCCTATTGGCTTTTATACATTTTAATTAGGATCAATGTATTCTGCCCAGAGACGCATGATTATTGAAGACCAGTAAATAAACACCAATATGCAGTATAACGATTGTGCAACTAAAGTTATATGAACTGGTTTTGTTTTGGTTTTTACCACTTTTGAATATGTGAATAGCTGCACTGTTTTAGCTTCATTTCTTATTTAGAACCAAGTAAACCAAGTAAAGCAGAAGCACACTTTGGAAATAACCATGTGAGAAAAAGTAACTTAGTAAATTCATCAAAAATAGTTAACAATTAAAAACATAAGTTTTCCAAAATATTTAAAGTGGAATGGCAAAATAAAATCCATCAGGGCAAACAAAACATGATTGCTCTCATACCTATATTCTAGGTGGATCTCCTACCTTCATTTTTCCATCCCTACCCCAAGTTTGAGTGCAAGCAACAATTAAGAGAAAAAAAGACATTGCAAGTTAGAATTCTCAACCTTTCTCTCTCTCCAAAGTAATGCCACCTACATCCTGTCCCTCACTTTTCAGAATTGCATACAGTATTCAATCTAGAGGTGGCTTGATATTATCTGCATCTGTGAGCTGTCAGTAAGGGCTGCATATTAAAACATCTCAGCAGTTCTATGCAGCTAGGATGATCATTTAATTCCAATTTCATTAACCCCTATTATGCAGTCCTCAAGTCTAACCTAGCATGGCTGGCATTTGATCTCAGAATGGCTAGAAGTCCTTTGGAATTGTATCTGGCCTGGGAATTTAAAAATATGTTTAATGTAAATCATGGTAGTTGTTGATCTGTGCATTTGCATCTGTACATTTATTCATGGGCAAATGGTATTAAAAATGGGGTCTGCTTGCAAATTCTAAAAGGAAGAGGCAGAACAAGGAAATGTACTGCATTCTAGTGATGCAATTCTTTCACAAACCTGAGTCATATTGCAAAAGATGAAAATCCGTATGTATGCCATAAAAGGAAACCAGCCTGCACAAGCCATCTAAAGGCTGTCATCTAATTAAAAACGTTCTGGTTGATTTATTTATTGGTATGAATTTTAATGAAGATTGTGACCTGGCTTCCTCTTACCTTGGAATAAAACTGGATTCACATGTTAGGTTACAAGCCTTTTAATCATTGGTTGTTGCCTAAACCTCACTTCGCTTGTTCGATATCTTACACTAAACATTTAATCACTGTTTACACACCATACTAGCTGAGTTTACACACTGTGACAAGAGAGACCCAAACATTATGGCATAGCATGGTCTAGAAATTCCAAATGAAATGTGAGAAGTAAATATAGTAAATAAAAGCATGAAGCTAATCTAAAAGCCTTGCAAAACTCAATGGATATGTTTTTGAATTGACATGTGCAGACTTTTAATGTGCATAAATGGGTATATGAACAAATCAATAATGAATCATATTTTCTAGCAGCAACTCACAAATGTTCATGAAAGAAGTCATGCCATGATGTAACAGGTTCCTTTGGAATTCTCAAACCCAAACTTGTGCAAAAATGTAGTATCTGCAGCTAAAACAGTGTAAAGAAAACTTCTCATGAGCAAAGAAGTCTTTTTTTCCCCTATCAGATGTTAGTATAAAAATAAAATTCTTCAGTTCTATGTATTTGAAGGTATTATGTGCTCAACCTATTGCAGTTACTAAATCTTTCAGACCTAATCCAATCTAAAATGTCCAACTGGTAATTGGTGCCTAAGAGGAATCCAATTCATTGTGGATTGTAACAGAACTGAATTGTACAGGTACTTCATACAATTTTTGTTTCCTAAGCATCTTAAATCCGATCTATCTATATATAAAACACACCCTTCTTTGTCATTCTTGCAACTTTCAGATGCCATCAACATATTCAGTGTATGTGTGTGCAAGTGTGAGCATGTGCACACAAGTGAATCCTTTTTTTTCCAGGCACACTGCTAGAGATGTGAATGGTCTCTCCCTCCATCCTTCCCCTCTCATTCTGTCTCTTTAATGTAGCCAAATAACAATTTTAGCATTCAGATGAAGTGATTTCATTCTCAGGCTGCTTTTTCTATTAGATTTGATTTTGAGAAGCCCCAGTGGGTGCCTCCAAGGCAAAGAGCTATCTTTGAGGCAGCCACAGATTCAATAGCAGCCTGAGCTAACCTTGACCTTTGCCTCTAGACCCTGTTCCATCTGGTGCAAGCCTAGGGTATTTCTTCCCCCAGGCCGCAGCCGCCTCCTCCTCCTTCTCCTGGCTTCACAGTCAACATTGATCAAGGCAGAATCCAATGCACCCTCCCCCCCCTTTATTCCCTCCCTCTCCCCTTTCTTTTTTATCCACAGGCTCGGGCAATGCGTGCAAAGAACACATTTCAATATATGGAAATGATTGAGTTTCTTATGCAACCATAAATCTACTTGTGATGTGATTCCCCCCTCACCTCTGAGAAATCTTCCTTTCTACCATTCCTTCCTCCTACAATCCCCCCCAAGTCTCCCTATAGGATTCTGTATTATAAGCTATTCATTATATACTTCCACCCCATCACCACTCGGGAACAAATAGCAAAAAGCTTTTTGGCAGGCAGAATTCACTACTGTCCAGCAAACTGCATTGCATTTTATTGCATTCATCCCATCTTAAAGGTTGTTTGATATAATTCCACCATTGTACTTTGTTCTTAGAAATGCTGCTTGCTTGTTTACTTGTTTTAAGAACAGGAAATGATAAGAAAACTGTGAACCCAGTTGAAAAATTTTTTTTTAAAAAAAATGCAAATTATGTATGCAGCCTAATTTGATGTGGGCTCAATCTGCTAAAAGTCTTGTTTCAATGCAAATGTTTATTATCAACTTGCCAACAGGACTGCAGTTTCAAAAGGAAGTCTTCAAGATAACCTGGCTTGTCCTCAAACAAGTATGCAAAAGAAATGTACTTTCTTTAAAACCAGGCCCTCTATGTTAGGTGTTTAGGATTTCAGTTGAAGACAAATAGAATATCTTATGCAGAACTTCAGCTGGGCTGAATCCCAGGTAAACTTGGGCAGAGAAGCCATCAACAGGATGGAAACCTATTTACACTTACCTGGGAATAAAAGCCATTGAATTCAGTGGGCTTTACTTTGAAGTAGACACACAGAAAGCCGGACATCCATGTAAATAAAATTTTAATACTGAATCTACAATAAAAGAACGTTAAAAATAAATTTCTAAAATTGTAACTCTCCTGGACTCTAAAAGGAAGACATAAAAACACTTGATACTGCTAAATAAGTTTGAACAATTCCTGTTGCATTTTCACTGCCACACAAGAGTAAGAATACAACGTCAGACCCCGGAGTTTATCTGCAACTACTCGGAAAAGGTATTCTTAAAAAGAAATAACCTAAGTCCCAAAATATTCTGTATAACATGATTAAAAATCATCCCCATACAGCTGCACTCTCATTTAGGAGGGATGAGAACGAGAACAGAAGCTATTCGCGAGTAGCGGGCGGCCTTTAAAAGAGATAACCTCGCACCCTGCTCAGAAACAAAACGTCCGGCTCCCGATCCTGTCCCCAAATGAAATGCGCCCTTGCCTATTTGAAAGCAAACCCAGCCTTACTCCCGAGGGAACACGCAAGGAAGATCGCAGCCGTCCTTACTCGGGGATCTGCCCTTAAAAAAAAGCGGGCGCCCTCTTTCTGGAAGAAGCAATCGGCAACGTTCGCTAAGATTTACTCCCGAGTAAACCCACTGCGCCAGCCTAAAGGCGCCCTCCGCCCAAGGACAAATGGCAGCGACTTCTGAAGGGCTTCCTTCCGAAGAAAGGCGGGTAAGCTGGGGCTAAACAACCTCTAGATTTCTCTGTGAGGAAGACACAAAGGAGGACGGGCGAAGGAAGGTGGGAAGAAATTTACAAGCGGCTTTCGTGGAGAGCCCACCTGTCTCCGCCATTTAGCCTTCGCCCTCCTTTCCGAGACCAGGCCGGCCTCACTCCTTCGTCCGCACGTGAAACACTACTCCCACACCACATTTCCTCCTGGGAAATAGTAGTGTAAAGATGTAGTAGAAGAAAGGAGATAAGGGGGGTAGAGAGAGAGAGAGAGAGAGAGGAATGCGATGTCACGTGGGAGTCACCCTGGCCGAGCGCAGCGGTGGAGGCGGCTGCAATAGCAACTCCTGCAAGAAAATTGCCTTGCTGGCCGCTTGGGCGCATTTCAATATATGGAAATGACCAGCGGCTTCCGCAATAAATCAACACTTCTGTCATTCTCTCCCCCCCCCCCCAGCCCAATTTCTCCTTCACTTTCCTTATTTTCCTCCTTCTCAGATCTTTCTCGCGCGCAAACACATCCCCCCCCTTTTTTTTTGCTTAAGCTGCCGGATCTTGGTATTTCTAAATTCCCATTTAATTCATCTTGACTGTGCAATTTGCTGCTGACTTTTCAGAGCCGTCGGTGTAACAGCCGCATTTTTATCGCCCAGAATGCGTGGCTATTTTTTTATAAATCATTATTCTAAAAGATTGCCTTTGTTAAATGGGAGAGTTGCTCGTCCTTTCACGACTGCCTTAATTGCAAAACTTGCGTAAAGGGCGAGCTGCGAATTGCGGACCCACAACCGCAAGCAAAAATAATAATCATCATGCCGTTCTGTAATGCGTTGCGTTTAAAATATTTGCTTTACATTCCTGCGGAAGACAAGCTTTTCGAGACCATTTCATTTTACGGATTCGTCTTGCGTTTGCAGTGCGCATTTGTTTGCATGCTTTGAAGCGTCGAAAGGAGGAGGAGGAGCTCTTTTTTAAAAAAAAAATTGCTGGCGCACTACACGGCTGAAGGCGGCAGGGACGAGGCCACTCTAACTTTTCCAACTGCAATAAACGCAATCGGCGTTTTGAATGGAAACGCTTTTCGCTGATCCTGGAGCCGCCTTCGATTGGAGTCGTTTTAAACTAACCGTTCGGCTCCTCCCCCACATCGCGTACTTAACGTTTAAATTGCTTTCGTGGCTTCTGCTTTTCTTCACCCCTGACGCGAAGGCAACCATTAGCTTGGCAAGCCAGAATCGCGCGCAATATCAAGATGTTGATTTGGATTGGAAAGAAAAGGGACAGAACTTTAATAGCAGTTGGGCAGCTGTTCAAGAGAACAAAGAGGGACGTTTTGGATAATGAATGGGAATGAGAATTGGGAATGGAATAGTAATAGAATAGAATAAGCTAGAAGGGACCTTAGAGGTCTTCTAGTCTAGCCCCCCCTGCTCAAGCAGGAGAACCTATACCATATCAGATAACTGACTGTCTAGTTCAGAGGTCTCCAAACTTGACAACTTTAAGATTTGTGGACTTCAACTCCCAGAATTCTCCACCTGGCTGGAAAATTCTGGGAGTTGAAGTCCACAAATCCTAAAGCTGGCTGGAGAATTCTGGGAGTTGAAGTCCACAGTCTTAAAGTTGCCAAGTTTGGGGACCCCCTGCTCTAGTTTCTTCTTTAAAACCTCCAATGAGGAAGCACCCACAACATTTGAAGGCAAGCTGTTCCACTGGTTAATTGTCCTCACTGTTAGGGAATTTCTCCTTAATTACAGGTTGCTTCTTTCTGATTAGTTTCCAACCATTGTTTCTTGTCCTGCCCTCTGGTGCTTTGTTGAATAATTTTCTGGCAGCCCCTCAAGCAGTTCCGTGTAGTGGTTAAAGCATCAACTAGAAACTAGGTACAATCACTAGGACTCAACACTGACTTGAAGGCAATTCCTACCCCACCCCAAAAGATTAAGGGAACTGCAAAATTCTTCCTCTACATATTAAAGCTAACCTAGGCCTTCCTTGAGATGATGCCCTCCAGAGATTTTTGAATAGATCTCCCATTAGCCTCAGCAAATATGAAAAATGTTTGAGATGGGTGGGGCTGTAATCTAGAAGATCTGCAGGAATTTACAGCTAGTCTGTTGGAAGACTAGCTGATGGCAACTAGAATAAAGAAAACTTACTACACTCTGAATCAAGGCTTGCTTTATATATGCATGGCTATATTAATAATTTTCAACTGTGATTTTAGATTGGAGTTCATACTGATGTGCAGATCAATCTAGTGTCAAACATAGATTTGGCGTGTTGGGATCATGCCCCACTTATCTACCAGTGTGACAGAAAAAAGAAAATTGTGCTGTTGCCTAAGGCGAGGACTGTTTCTTGTTTGCAGTGAACTTGCATGAAACTGAAAGCCAAGGAGGGTGTCTAGTGAATGGTAGAACTGCCATAGTGTAACTAGCCAATGGTTAGGAGGCTGCCTTGGGTCTGCTGGACTAACAGTCTTAAACAGACTTCCTGTGTGGTTTGTGGCTGCCAAGCGTCTGCTTTTCAAACTCTCCATATGGGAATACCTCAACAGAAGGAAGGTATTTCATTTAATGGCTGAGCACGTTCCTTCTGAAGTGATCTTTTTAAACTCTGGGAACCCTTTTGACTGAAGAGCAGAGTAAAATTATTTTACAAAAATGACTTGCTTGTCCAAGGTGGCCTAAGATTAAACCTAATTAATTTAGGTTTACACATTATATTGAACAAGTGGTTTACCTACTTTTGGGCTGTGGTGGATGAGCCCAGTCCATTGTGGTTTATTTAGCACCATGATTTAGCCATCTAGGCAATGCATGAACCAAGTTGCATTGATGGAGGACTGATGAGTCAACAGTTATATAAAAACTTCCATTTACCCTAATATGCCACTGAATGCCAGTTACTTGAGAACAGCTGGGATTGATGGTAGCTCTTGTGACTCTCCAGGGGTTGATAGCTGGGAGAAAAGGGACAAGCGCTAGATGGATTTTTGGTTTGTTTTCAGGAGTTCTTATTTTCCATGCTATGTATTCAGAAAGTGCCACTGCAATACAGGGCAATCCCTGACAAAATGGTACTAAGAAAGCAAGGCTTGAGTGGCCCCCATTAACCTGAGTTTGAAAGCACACTGCTAGAAAGAGAAGGATAGCTGAGTTTGTGGTCTTGATTCTGTGTTTTCCTTCTTCCTTTCCAGGTGCTTATTGTAATAAAGCAATTGAATGTTTCTCACTTGGCCAAATTGCAAATTGAATAAATGATACTTAACTTGAACAAGAGAAATTGGTATCCCAGTTTTTATTCTGCAATGAAACTCCAGTGTTGATCTGAAGCTAATTAATAACTTCTCCGGATAATCTTTATGGGCCTGTTGTAACTATCAGATAAAATCATTTTACATGTCTGTCTTTAAGGCCTTTTGGAGTAAAATATATAAACAACTCAATCTACACTTAACTCTTAGACAGCTCTACATCTGAGTTGGGTGACTTCAGTGAAAACATCTTGTTTTGCATTGCTGTGTTTATTTTGGATTTGTTTTATTTCCATAAGATATTCCCCAAACTATAGTGTACATGTTCTAATATACTTGTATTGTTAGTAGAAATGTTTTAAATTAGTGCTTCTCAACTGTGTAAGATACCTAGGCTTCAATTCCCAGAATTCCCCAGCCAATATTCAGGGAGTTGAAGTCCAGGCATCTTAAAGTTGTCAAGATTTAAAAACAGTGCTTCAGATTAAACAAGGTGCTAGTATTTAATGGATTTCTGCACACTTTTATTTGAACCCATTTTTAAAATGTTATTGTGCATAGATCTTGTTTTGTGTTTTGCTGTAGCACTAACCCCTGGTCACATGGCCAAAAGAATGCCAGATGCAATGTTGCTCAATTTTTTATTTTTCCAATATGCAAGTTCCTTCAATCTTACTTAGATATATTTGCAATTTTACATGAAAAACTGTTTGAAAATATATACATATTTTCTCTACATATATTCTAATATTTTTCCTATTAGTGCACATTTTGCAAATGATTGTCTTGTATTTTCATTATTTTTGTGCATTATTTTCAGCAAAAGACATTTTTGTATCTACTTTTCACTAATAGGTAAATCTCCATATTAGTATTTTTATTCTGAAACTTGTGCTGCAAAACTTGGTCAAATGAAAATACTAAACAAACATTGTTTCTGTCCATATATAAGTCTATATAATGTAAATAAAATGATTCTGCAAATCTCCAAACTTAAATCCAGTTTCTTTTCTGATAGTAAAGGTGTCTGGTCTAGAAGCGTACCAAGTCTCAGCTTCATAGCTGGTGTTGGATCATCTTAATCATTTTAGGTATTTATATGACTTTCATTTCAGAGAAGAATTGTACTGAATTCTGTATCAAATTTCAGCTTTCTATCTAATGGTGACGATCTTTTACAATTTTTTGTTTTATGAAAAACCATGTCAATCAGTCCCTTGTGTGTAAGCATACTGACTGCCATAAAAATTACTGATCACAGTTAGCAATGTCTTGTAATCCAAGAAATCTTAGCTAATCATACATTCTTGATTAAATCTACAAAATTCAGATATGGTACAGTAAGAGTACAGTAAGATATACATACAGTAAGATAAAAGATTCTGTATGGGATTCAAAAATTTTTACTACCGGTTCTGTGGGCGTGGCTTGACAGGCATCTCGGGGGAAGGATACTGTAAATTCTCCAGCTAGCAGTGGTATTTTCTGGTTCTCCAAACTACTCAAAATTTCCACTACTGGTTCTTCAGAACTGGTCAGAACCTGCTGAATACCATTTCTGATGTGTATACACACACACACACACACACAAGATACAAAGAAGGAATGCCTATTCAAACATGTCATCTGAACTCTTACTAAATGCTTACATTAAGACTACTTTTAAAGGTATTTTCCTTCTAATATGTACTGTCTTTTTATTCAATCAAAAGACGTTTAATGTATTGGTTAACTGATTACTCAGTGAAAAGCTGAATCCCTATGCAAATAGAAAAATAACCCAGCAATAGGGTAAATGTAACAATAAAATAAACTCCACATATTTATTTTCTTAATTTACATGAATAGGTTGTACCTTAAATCTAAAAAGTCAGCAGTTATAATAGTGACAAAAGTATTCAGCATAATAACATGAAAAATTTAAGAACAGTATTTAACTAAAAACAATAATAGTCACCACTTTGACTATTCGTGATATAATCACCAAAAGGAATAGCAGAATATTTTTAGGAAAGTAATCTTGATTCAGTTTGCATTCAGTTTAATGGAGTTGCTCAGTAAAGTAAACATTTGCCATTTAAAAAAACTTTTTAAGAAATTACATACAGTGATTAGAGAAAGTACACACCCCTATTAAAATGTGATGTTTCTAGTTTTTTTATTTTTCCCCAATAACCAATTTTAGTTTGTTTTTCAATTGAATTATGCAGCTTATATGTTATGTTAAAGGTTATTTATCTTGGCCTGATTTTTTTACATCTCCAAACCCTGTCATTTTTAACAGAGGTATGTAGACCTTCTATGTCCACTGTAAAATATCCTGTAGACATGGCAGAACATACTGGAAAGATGAGGCCTTCCTTGATTTGATTTAGAGGCAACCTTGACTCTTGGTGATTATCTGGACTAATCCCTGCTGTTTTGGTGGTGGTGTTTTTTTGAGATGATTTCAGAAATAGTCTGCCAGTGCCTCCTTCCTAGGGTTGAAAGCAGTGGTAGGATTCAAATTGTTTTACTATCAGTTCTGAAGGTGTGGCTTGTGGGCGTGGCATGGCTTGGTGGGTGTGGCTTGGTGGGCATGGCAGGGGAAGGTTACTGCAAAATCCCATTCCCTCCCCATCCCACTAACCTGCTTTCCAGCTCTGTTCTCCTGGGCAGGGCAACAAAAGAAAACTCAGCCGATCAGCTGGGACTCAGGAGGCAGAGAATAGATAGAGGCAGGGCCAGTCAGAGGTGGTATTTGCCAGTTCTCCAAACTACTCAAACTTTCCGCTACCGGTTCTCCAGAACTGGTCAGAACCTGCTGAATACCATCTCTGGTTGAAAGAGAACAACTGGCACAAGGTCACCTAACTGGCCTCATGCCTAAAATAAGTTTAGAACTTGCAGCCTCTCACTTTCTCATCTAGTGCCTTAACCACTGCACCAAACTCAGATATATTTTAGGCTTGGCCAAAATTAGCCTGACAAGCTACAGAAAAAATAGAGAGCAGCAAAGAGGAAAAAAGGGAGCATACATTAATAGTAAGTAAGCATTTATATTAGAATTCTTTTATTGGCCAAGTGTGATTGGACACACAAGGAATTTGTCTTGGTGCAAATGCTCTCTGTATACATAAAAGATACATTCGTTAAGAATCAAGAATCATAACGTACAACACTTAATAATAGTCATAGGATACAATAAGTAATCAAATCATACTAGGAAATAGTCCATATATATAGTCCGTAAGGATACAAGCGACAAAGGTACAGTCATATAGTCACAAGTGGGAGGGGATGGGTGATAAGGAGGGGATGAGAAGATTAATAGTAATAGTAGTACAGACTTTGTAAATAGTTGGACAGTTTTGAGGGAATTATTTGTTTAGCAGAGTGATGGCTTTCAGGAAAAAACTGTCCTTGTACCTAGTTGTTCTGGTGTGCAATGCAATATAGTGTTTTGAGGGAAGGAGTTGAAACAGTTTGTCTGGGATGTGAGGCGTCTGTAAATATTTTCACAGCCCTCTTTTTGACTCATGCAGTATACAGGTCCTCCATGGAAGGCAGGTTGGTAGTAATTGTTTTTTCTGCAGTCCTAATTATCCTCTGAAGTCTGCGTCTGTCCTGCTGGGTTGCAGAACCAAACCAGAGAGTTATAGAGGTGCAGATGATAGACTCAATAATTCCTCTGTAGAACTGTATCAGCAGCTCCTTGAGCAGTTTGAGCTTCCTGAGTTGGCGCAGAAAGAACATTCTTTGTTGTGCTTTTTTGATGATGTTTTTTTATGTTAGGTATCCATTTTAGGTCATGTGATATAATAGAACCTAGAAATTTGATATTTGAAATTCTCTACTGTTGATACTGTGTTGTCTAGTATTGTAAGAGGTGGTAGTATGGGAGGGTTTCTTCTAAAGTCTACCATCATTTTATACAATATACTATCTACCATATTAATACAATATTGTACTATGTATTGTTAGTTCTGCATATTAAGAACTTAGTAGCTAAGAGTACACATTTCCTGCTGGAAGTGGAAGAAGCTGTAATATTGGCCTACCTTACAGGATAGAGAAAAGGATTCCTGAAATATTGTACGTGAAACAGAGCTAATTAAAGAACGCTTAACTGAACAGCCATCTGTCCTTTAATCAAGTTAAGCACAGTCCCGTACAGTTCCACCATGCCAGCTGGATTCTATCTAAATTACACCGGCATTGCGCCAATACTAGTGGGCTGTTTTGCTCATCAATTAAGCAATTACATTTAAACTTTATGTCTCAAGGGAGCCTCAATATAGATGCCTTTTTTTTAATCATAAAGGACATATAAGGTGGTCAATGGCTTTTTCCCATATATGAAGTTACAAGTAAATCTGGGGTTTCTCAGTCAAATGAAGGTAGGAGATACAGACTAGGTATGAATTTTTAAATAAATTATCCAGGGGCTTTTTTAAAAAAAAAACATTTCCTATTATGTATCAAGCCATATTGTCTTATATAAAACCTGCCTTTATCCTTAATTGAAGATCCAGATTTGTTGATGGTCATCTTCTTCATTCTACCTCCTTTTGTTTCCGTAAATGTAAGGCCTGTTTGGTTGTGGCCCATAAGCTGGAAAGATAGAAAATGGTCTTTCCTTAATCAGAGAAGTGAAATCCATTTCATTGATCCTGAATGTAGACGTTCCCATTCTTGCACTTCGTTTTCATAGTTTCTTAGAATGTTTCTTAGAATGTGGTCCTAGGGCCCCTGGAGGTCCCCATGATCCTTTAGGGATGTGTGAAATGAGTAGTATTTGCAAGTTTGTGTTCAAAAATTATACAATATTAAAAATCCATCAAAAACTATTGAGAAGCAATAGCAGCAGCAAATGCATCCGTTTTAATTTTAAATATGATAGATTTTTTTTACTACCAGTTCTGTGGGCGTGGCTTGGTAGTCATGGCAGAGGAAAAATACTGTAAAATCTCCAGTCAGAGGTAGTATTTGCCGGTTCTCCGAACTACTCAAAATTTCCGCTAACGATTTTCCAGAACTGGTCAGAACCTGCTGAATACCAGCTCTGAATATAACCTATATGAACACAAATTATTTTGGGATCTCACATAATTTTTAAAAATGAGAAGAAATCCTAAATGAAAAAAGTTTAAGAAAAACTCTGCTGGAGAAAACTCCAGGCTGAACTTCCAGATATACTGACTTTACAGGGGGAACTGCAAAACATTTTATATTGTGGATAAACATCATGGATAAGTGGATAAGCACCCACAAGGACTAATACACCTACGTAACCTTTGGAATGCCTATAGACTCCCTGTAACTGATGTGTTTTTTTATACTGCAAAACAAAACACCACCTTTCAGCATCTTTTTTTTTTTTTGCAAGAATATCTCCAAGTTGTACATAGATATTCTAGGAAGATTAGAAGGCTGATTGGCTGCAATTTAGTGCCTTCAAAATGTGGCTATCTGCTGCCTAAAATACAAAGTCACAAGAAGCCACAGGAAGCACCTGGTGGGAGGCTGCATGGAGTGATGTGAAACAATTAATGTGCCTTCTGATGAACTTTTTAAGGGTGTGGGGGAACAATGTGGCCTCCCCAACCATGGCAGTCCTTTGGGAAATGGCCCTTCCATCCCTCCAAACTGCTTGCTCTTTCTTTATACATTCAGGTCAGCAATCAACATCTAGAATAGTATTTCTGGCTGGGGAATTCTGGGAGCTGAAGTCCAAATATCTTAGAAGTCCTTGAGGTTAAGAAATATTGGTCTAGTAAGAGCTGGAAAAGCATTAGGCATAACTGTAGAATTTTTGCAAAGGTACCTGATAGAAGCATTTTTCTTGGTCTAGAGGAATTTACTATGATTTAGATTTATAGCTAGGATTTTGTTTTATTTTTTTAAAGGGGTGAATAATTCTATTACAAATGTGCACCCCTGTGTGTTTGAACGTACATGTGCGCACGCATACATTCATACACCCTTGAATGTTACAATAGCTTTTTGGTATGAAGATCGAATATTTGTGAAACTTTCTGGTACAAAACAAGGATATGTGCAGCATAAGGTTAGTTTGGAAATCTTGCTACACTTGCCAGAAAAAGAGTGTCAATTAATCATAAAGCTTTTCTTTCTTTTCTCTCTCTCTCTTTTTATACTGGTGTAACTTAACAGATTTTTTTTTTTTTTAGAAAATTGCTGAGGCGGATGTGTTAGTTTCTTTCCTCCTAGCATAAATCACCATTTTCAGCCTAAGACAACGCTGCCTTAAATAGAACTGTTGACTTTCTCTGCTTCCTGAAAATGCTATAGCACATTTAAACACTTTTTAAAATCCAAAAAATATTTGTTTCATACAAAAAAAACTACCCTTTGGTCATGCCATCCAGCTGCTCCAGTGCTATCTTCTAAACTAGCTATGCTATGTAACTAGGGGCTCCCAAACTTAAAAATAATTCAGAAAAAAGCAAGAATACCTGGAATTTTCAGCAAGAAACAAATGTTATAGGGAATAACCCTGTTTAGAGTAGCAGTGTTGTAGAATTCCATCTTGGATATTGCTGAGTTCCCAAAAATAATACAAAAGAGATAAGGAAAGAGTTATGTAATTCAGAAGATGGCAGTATCTCTCAGAGCAAATAAAAGTTATCATCTTAAGACAAGTTTTAAGTAAGGTTTGTAGAAATTTCAACTCGGTATATAGATTGTCCAACACCAATTCTTCAATAAATTTCTTCCTACACATGTACTAGTGTTTCCTGCACTGATGTAATTATAATCTTAGGCTTCATGAACTAATAGACCATTGCAAATCTAAATTCATAGGTCTCCTCCCACATGATGATTCTTCTTGCCAAGTGTCTGGATGAATCAGAGTGTCTGATTATCTAATTTAAAGCAAATGTATAGTGAAGTGAATAGTAGTATATTTGGAGTAATGGGAAAAAATTCCCATTATGTTTGGGATCTTCTGGCTCATTCACATAACCAGGGAATCTGAAATCAGAAAGCAGCAAAATGGATTAGAAATGTTATTTTGGTTATACTCTAATTTTTAGTGTTCTTTTAGTACTGTTGCTATTGAAAGAACGTCAGAATGTTTCTGCAACTAATCCAATTTGCTGTTTGTAACAGTAGTCAGTGATTCCTCCCTTTGTCCTCTTCTTCTATTGATTGCCCAGGCAAGGCAGGAAAGTCTCAGGTTCTTCCTATAAGATCAGACATTCCATGATGCTGGTTTTTTTGGTATCTGGTAATGTAATGATGTAGTCATCATTAATTCACGTGAGTTAATTTGTCTAATATCGTAAGTAGTCAACTAACTTCCAAGGCTGACAGAGTGGCTAATTACCATAGTGACTCATTTTTTATGTAGAGGATCTCTTGATTGTTGCGTTAGATGATCATGGATTATATTTTCTACTATTGTGTCCTGGTCGTGGGGTTTTTTTCAGTCAAAATAACTTTGTCAAATGATTTGAAAAATTTATTAATATAATTTTAACTTTCCTCTTTGAGTTTTATACTCATGCTACCCTGATCTGTTCTATACAAAATTGTTTCTTTTAATTTTATTATTTTAACTATCCCAAGAAATTGTTGCAGACATTATCAAATATACTAAGAGAAATAAATTCAATAAAAGTAGTGTGAGAGAAGAAGATTTTCTATCATGTATGACTTTATAATTTTCTATCATATTGCATTTTAATTATCTTCTTCCCGCCCAAATTAAGAATTTCATTTTCTAGATCACAGCATAACTCCCACCCACCCCCCATAGATACCTCTTGTAAGCCACACAAAATGTATGGGATTTAATATTGCCTTCAGCAAATAACTCACACCTGGTCACCTTTCCGGTTTTATTACTACTATGAATATTACGTGGGGCTGCCCTTGAAGAGTATTCAGAAATTTCAGTTGGTGGAATAAAGCAGCAGCTCAAGTAATTATGTGTGTTTCTGGTAGAACACATTGTAAGGCATCCAGAAATAATAAATACATTGGGGCTCTAAAGACCCCCTAGGAGATTATCGCTCAAACAAGTCCGCTGGGCCCAATATTTCAAGTGATTCAATTTCAACATTAAATATATCCCCGGAAGGAAAAATGTACTGGTGAACACTCTGTCCAGAAAACTTCAGTTTGACAGCCACTGAGAGGAAATAGTACAAGCCTTAATTTCAGCTGCTCAATCGGCAGGCCAAGTGACCACTCGAGCACAAGCCAACTGCACCCCAAATGCCTGGACGATAAGCTGACTGCGGAATTGAAAACGGCCTTATTGACCAATCCTTGGTTCCTGGACCATCAAACCAAGTTGACAATGAATGATGGACTAGCTTGGAAAGGGACTAAGCTTTATGTGCCCACAACCCCAACACTATTGGTACTAAAATGTAGCCACGACTCCCGGCTGGGAGGCCACTTCAGATTCCTAAGAACCCTACATTTACTGAGAAGACAGTTCTGGTGGCCAAAAATGAAATCTGATTTTGAGGACTATGTAAAAAGTTGTTCAGTTTGTGCCACAATGAAACACAGAACTGGAAAAACCCCTGGCCTCCTGCAACAAGTTGCTGAACCAACCCAACCTTGGGAAGAAATCCCAATGGACTTTATTGTTGAATTACCTAAGAGTGAAAGGAATACGATCATTTGGACTATAATTGACTTATTCTCTAAACAGGCCCTTTTATAGCCTGCAAAGGACTTCCATCTGCAAAAAAACTTGCAAAGCTGTTCGTGAAACATATCTATAGACTACATGGAGTACCTTGTAGAGTAATATCAGACAGAGGGGTACAATTTACCGCAAAATGTTGGAGGACATTTCTGAAATCCATTGGTTCCTCTCAAGGGTTATCCTCAGCTTTCCATCCTGCTTGTAATGGAGAAGTGGAGAAGGCTAATGGCATGATTGAACAATACATTAGATGCTATATAAATTATCAACAAGAAAATTGGGCTGAGTTATTACCTTTTGCAGAGGTTGCTTACCATAATACAGTACAAAGCAGCACGAGATTGACTCCATTCCAAATCAACACTGGAATTGATTTTGTCCCAATGCCATAGTTACCTAGACAACCTCCCTCATCCATGTCCCTAACAGAATGGATGAAGTCATTAAAGAAAGGGTGGGAAGATACAAAAAAGCTTTGACCAAAGCTGCAAAAAATTATAAAAAACAGGTGGATTAAAGTAGGAGACAAAGTATATTTGTTGACCAAGTATCTTAGGTTGAAACTGCCCAGGAAAAAGCTGGGTCCAAAATTCAGCTGTCACACGTTATGTCTTTGTTTTGCAAGCAACATTATTACCAGTTTGTTACCAGGGTCCAATTCAAAGTACAGGTGTTGAAATTTAAAGCCCTTCACAGAACCAAGTTATTTGAGGGATTTCCTCTATCTTACCATATACAACACGGAGGGCACATTATGTGTTCTGTCACCTGGGGAGCTACATTTGACGGACTATGGGTGATGGTCCTATTCTGCTGTAGCTTCTGCACTGTGGAATCTTCTCCTGCCTGAGGTGAGGTCTGCTTTGTTACTGTTGAGCTTCCAAAGGACCACAAGACATGGATATGCCAACAGACCTGGGGAACTCCAAAGTGAATTATGTTTAACACCTCTTCATCTATATTATTCTTTGTTTGGGTTTTTATACTTTTTAATGTATTTATTAACTGTTTTCAGCTCTGTTGTACACCACCCAGAATAATTGTTTGTGAGATGATCAGCTATATAGTTTGATTCAATAAATAAAGCATTGGTATGGATCTGCATCAGGACAAAGCATAGAAATATCAGCCAGATAATCTATACCCAGTGGTTCCCAAACTTTTTCAGTCCACCGCCCCCTTGGTGCTACAAACTCATCCTAAATGCCCCCCACCCAGGGGCGGGATTCAAATTTCTGTGGGCATGGCCTAATTTGAGGGTGTGGTTTGCTGGTCATTTGATTGGGTGGGCATGGCTTGCTGGTCACATGACTGAGTGGGCGTGGCTTGCTGGTCACATGACTGGTGGCGTGGCTTGCTGGTCACGTGACTGGGTGAACGTGGTTTGGTGACTGGCAAACCACATACAAGCGGTCCTCACTTAATGGCTGGTTGCTTAGCAAGTGTTCTAATTTATGACTGTCCTCCCCAGAACTACTTGACCTGTTTTTGGAGTTTTGACAGCCATGCACACACATATACACATACTCCCTTCCAACCCTGCTGGAGCAGGTCACTGGACTAGAATCGGCAAAGCATCTCTGATTAGATTCTAGTAGTGAATAAATCTAATCAGAGATGCTTTGCCGATTCTTGTTGATTTGTTTTATTTGTATGTCTTTATTTTATGTTGCTGAACTGCATTGACATGTCTGAATTGCATTGACATGCTTCTTGTGCACAACCCGGAAGCTTTTGTGATTCTTTGCAGCAAAAATTACCAACCTCTGGCTTTGCTCTACTTTTCAAACGTGCTGGCACTGCCACGTTCTAGGTGCCAGCCCCGCAGGTCCACCCCATTGAGCCCGCTGCACTGGAGAGACCTGCCCAAGCAAGTCCAAGTGGAGCGGTGCACCAAATCAATGGGGTGAGCCTGGGAGAGGGAAAGAGAGAGAAAGAAAGGAGAGAAAGAGAGAAGGAAGAAAAGAGAAAAGGGAAAGAAAGAAAAAGGGATAAAGAAAGGGGGGGCATGGAGAGGGAAGGGGGAGAGAGGGAGAGAGACCTGATGCATCAGATTGATATGAGGCCTAGTTTAGAGGCCCTTTTCCACATTGAAATATCTTTGCCAGAATCTTTGCCAGCACAATGAAACATCTTTGGCTTCTATTAATTAAAGGTTTTGTGGACAAAACATGTCCAAGACTATCAGGAAGCTCTCACATTTTTTTGAGGCTTTAAACAGGATCCATTGGACCAGATCTCCACCCTAAAAAATTACTTTTCCCCAATGTATTACAGTGCCAATTCTGAAGAAGGCAAAACCAAAATGTACTGGTAAATTACAAGGAGAACACACACACGCATGCGCTCCCTTCTAACCCTGCTGGAGCAGGTGATTGGATTAGAATAGATATCTCATTATCTTTCTCCTCCTTCCCTCCCTCCTTCTTTATTTCTTTTTCCTTCTGTCCCTTCCTTCCATCCCCCCTTTCTTTGTCCCTTTTTCTTTCTTTCCCCTTTCTCTTTCTCTTCTTCCTTCTCTCTTTCTTTCTCTCTCTCTCTCTCTCTCTCTTTCCTCTCTCAGGCTCACCCCATTGACTTCGCACACCGCTCTGTTTGGACTTTCTTGGACAGGTGCCTCCGGTGCAAGGGGCTCAATGGGGTGGAACACAGCGGTGGCGGGATGTTTGAAAAGGAGAGCAAAGCCACTCTGGCTTCGCTCTCCTTTCCCAACGCTGTGTTCGGGGTAGGTAGCAGATATTTCCCTCTAGGAAACAAAGAAAAAAATATCCTTTGCAAACTCCATGTGGCATCAGGAAGGACATCCAGTAAAAACTTTGCTTCATCCAGTCACCCCATCTCTACCCCGAATTAAAGGATTATAGGATCATAAAAAGAGTTTTATTGATGCTGAATGATTTCAAAAATCTTTGGACAGGAGACCTCCAGAAAGAACCAAAGTAGTAGGTTAGATTCAGAAGTAAAAAAAAAAACATTTCTGAAAGATGGTATTCTATTTTGTTGCTCAGAAAAAATAGATTTGTCCATGAAATCAAGAGTCCAGCTTGTCTTAAGGAAATTTAAGCAAAAGTGTTACTTAATGAAAGGATTGGTTTTTTTTAAACGGAATGTATAATTTAACTTACGTGCATCATTCCATAAACCAATTTCCCATTTCCTATACATACTGAGTGTTTTTTCTAGAATATCAGAATTTTAAGTGTACTTGTAAGCCTCATCACTTTATGCTATTTCTTTGCAAAGTATTCATTGAATTGGGGGAAATGGATGCTACACTGTGATGAATAGATGACTGTCAACATTATCCCATTCAAAGATCTCTGCACTTTTTAAAAATAAAAAATAAAAGCTTTGGAACCTGAAAAAGGAAAAGAGACTAAGAATGTTATACTTGAAGAGAAAATTCAACAATCCTTCTTTAATCAATAGATTGCCTGAATTTTTCTATGCCTGTGGAAGGCACACAAGCCATATTACAATGAAAGTATGTCAAGTTTTGTATATCTCTAAGCTTTTTTTTCATTTTTTGTTCCAATTTAAGAACTGTATCTCTTAGTTTATGAAAATGTAAAAAAGATACATCTTTACATATGGGAGAATGTCTTTTTAACATTTAACACTTCTGCCATCTGAATGAACCTATTACCATCAGTGGTAATTTGAGAACAAGATGAGAATCTTTTTCTTTGGCTACTAAGAAGATGTCAGGAGAGAAGATATACACGCTAGAGCAGCCGTCCTGAACCTTAGGCCTTTTCATAATATCCAACTAGACTGGCTTCCAGATGGAGATCCAGCTGGAGGGCCTGGGGCCCTTAGATACCTTTGCCTTCAAAGGTGAGGTGTCGGATATCGTTAATTAAGGCTTTCCCCGAGGGGGCAAAAGAGGCCCATAGGTCTTGATAATGCTGTGGTGGCAGACTTCTACATTTTCTCTTCAGACATATCATTATCGTCTTCATCTCCCCTACACATATAGTAGTAGTTGACCAAAGTTTAAATTCACCCTAAACTGTAGAAGTCCATGGGAGAAGTTTGAGTGCAGATCTCTGAATTATAAGCACAAGGTTTTTGAATGGGACGTGGATGGAAGTGGAAGGAGAAAGTGTTTTGTATATATATTGCTTTGAGTTTCTGGTGGAGCATAAATCTCACAAATAAATTCACTTCTGTTTTTTTGTTTTAAAGTCTAACAAATATTTATTCCTTTAAAATTTCTCCAGGTTTAGCAGTTATCTGCAGTATTTGGCTTCCACACAAATTATTTATCCTTCAAATACACATAACTGAATTTGCTCACATTTATCTCTTGTGTTGTTTTTTACTTCCCCAATTTTCTACAGATTTCTTGCAAAAGAAATCTTTTGCATCTTTCTCCATAAGTAAAATATTGAATGACTGAAGCTCAAAAAATTAGATTAGTCTCTTTCTTGGACTTATGGTAAGGGAGAAAAATGGGTAATCAATCAAGTGCAACTTATTCTAGCCTTGATGGGCCTTCCTCAACTATTGAAATCAAAACCAGCTATTTATTCTTCTGGTGCTAAGACCCACAAACTATTGATGTGGAGAACCTATAGCAACAGCTCCATTTACAGAAATAGTATATTCAAGATTTTAAGCAAAGATTTCAAAAGAAAAAAGATTCTATAAGATGGAATAAGTAATCTTTTTGAGCTTTTCTGGCCTTTGCTGTGAAATGTACACAAAGCCAGACAAAACTTAAATGAATTGAATACCAGAGTACATTTAACATTTGATTTTTAAAGTCAATTCAACTTAATATTGTTTTTAGCACTTCACTAGCTTCACAGTATATCCTCCAAATGAATGGTACAGACAATTACTCCTGTGTATTTAGTAATTTCCCTGTAAAACACCTCTTTGCAGAGGTAGTATTCAGAAGGTTCTGACCAGTTCTGGAGAACCGGTAGCGGAAATTTTGAGTAGTGCGGAGAACTGGTGATAACCTTCCCCAAGATAGAGATTTTATAGTATCCTTCCCCTGCCATACCCACCAAGCCATGCCATGTCCACCAAGCCACGCCCACAGAACTGGTAGAGAAAAATTTGAATCCCACCACTAGGGCTGCATACTGTTGGTGGAGCACTCAGAACTATGCTTAGATATAACTGAGGAAGGCAATGTTGAATAAGTTGGAGGAGGCTTTTGTATTTCATTCCATGGCCACATTTGTTTGCGGGATAGATGCTAGCAGTGGATGAGACCTACGCCCATTCCTTTTCTCTTTCCTTTTTTTGCTAGGGTTGGGCAGCTAATTTTTTTGATTTTCTGAGACCACATTATGTGGCCCCAGGGGGATATCATGATTTCACCAAGGTAGGTGCACCCAACATTTTCAGCATTTGGGGAGGAGGGTTTAAAAACTATACTGTTCAGTGCCTTAAACCTTTCCATGGGAAATTTAGCACACATAAAACAAAACATAAAACATATCTTATAGCTCTAATGAAATTGGTTAAATACTATGGAGGACACTTTACAGGGTGGCATAATAAATAAATAGACCATTTTCTTTTAATGAACCATTAATAATTAAATATTAAGCTCTCACCAAAGTATTTTAAGCCAGTAAAATACGTAACCATCCCACCCCACAGGAAAATGATTTAATGCTTTAATTGTCCATTCATAGGCTAGAAAAATATTTGAGCCAAGGAAATTTCCTATATTTGTAGGAAAGGAAGCCCAACAAATTTGTCTATTGTTCTTACATATAAACAATAAAAATAGTCAAACCAATGTCTGCATTTACCCTTTTATGTTAATCATATGAATGAAGAATTCTGGAAATGATTTTGTTTTATGGGTGACAGACTAAAGTGTTAGTCTGCATGAGTTTTCATTTAGATAGTTTGAAGAAGAGGAAAACATTTTTATTGGCTACAGGTGATGCCTACAAAGATTTAGACATCACAGTAAAGGCATTTCCTTGCATGAAATATGTTTCTGCTACAATGGTACCAAATAATTTTATACTTGTTTTATTTTTTTAAACCTGTTTAAATGTTTATTTAACACATGCCTGATTAGGAGAGATTTCAGTTGATAAATCTAGCCAATTAATTGATGCAAACATTTGCTATTCTAGTTATTTCATATTGATTAGTAGGTTTAAATACTAGCTGTATGGTTTTTTTTTAATATATGAGTGTGTTTATATTTAAAATGTAATAAACATTGGAAAACTGGACATTTGGGGGCCAGGATATAAGGTTTCTGAAGGAGCCTGAAGAATAATGTGCCCCTCTGTCACTATGAAATGATAATGTGCCCTCTCTTCATGCAGAATAGAAACAAAACAGCATTGACTCAATGTAGAATTTCCTCCTTCGGGGTAAAAGAAAGCGAATGCATTTTGTGAAGTAAATAAATAATTAATAAATCCCCCGCAGAGGCCTTTATCAATAAGATAAATATTTTGGTGCGCAGAAAGAGATTGGGGAAATTCTAGGCCTGCTTTTCTTAACCTCTTTGTTCAGTTTCTAATAAAGCAGGTTCTTACTACAAATAGAAGGAGAGATTGTCAGTAATTTGCATGAGACAAGAATTACTCACTCACATGCCATCATCCTGCATATTTATCCTGTCCTGACAATTATTTTTAAAGAATCTCTGCTTTACTTTGCAAGCAAGCAAGAGAGAGTTCTTAGACGATGGGATAAAATGCTCAGCAAGATTTAGTTTTATCATTTGTTCTCATTTTAGGGGGAACAAATTGGTGGAAAAGCCCCTGTCAGCAAACTGCAACATGGGTTTCTGTTCATTACAGTTTTACAAAATACACTGCATTCTTAAGGGGTCAACTCATACATTTTATTTTATGGGAAGATACTACAAACCCCACAATCTAGCACCAACTAATGTTTTTGCAAGCTGCTGTGACACACTAGTACACCAATTAAGAATTGAGATTAGGTATTATTTCTAAGTAAAGTTACTTTGAGTTGTCATGTTGCTTTCCCATGCCATATCTGGACTGCCAATCTTCTCTCATACATGTAATAGTTTCTCTATGGGCACTAATAAGAATGTTTTTCAATGCCCCAGAAGAAAGGCATTTGGGAGGGCCTTCAAGAATATTGTAGGAAATATTAGAATCCAACAATGTATAAAGTGATGTTTTTTGGCACAGCTTGCCAAGTTGGTTCTTTATTAATGGATAGTGAAGCTTAGCCATGTATCAGGGAAGAATTAATTGCATTTTGCATTAGAGATACAATGCTAAGTAAAGCTATGTGATTCTAACTTCCCTTTCAATGCTAACTTTTTATTGTATATAAGTTAGAGTGCTCCTAAGCTGAAATCAATTTTTGACGGAAGTATATTATTGGCAATAATACATGTATGATTTAGTATTGCCTTTTTCTGACATCCCCACGCAACAGTTATGCTGGTCTATCCTTGGGATCAACCAAGGTTAGGCTAAGTGCTGCCACCCATTGCATGACATTTAAAGCAATTCTAAGGCAGGAATAATTGACATATACACAACTTCAAGCAACAGTAGAAGAAAAAAACTTGATGTACAAATAGATTGAACATTTGGAAGAATGTTTGTTGACTTGAAAGGGTCCCAGAATATGAAGTAAACAAATGTTCCATGGCACAGCTGAGGCTGAACTTAGTTGCCATCATTCTTCTCTTTAAGCTTTGGTGGTAAGAGAAAACTCTACAAAGAGAATATTGACTTAAGTTGGAATATCTATATTCAACAGAAGAATCATCATCTTGAACTACACTTGGAAGACAGACCAAGAAACAACAACGAATACCATTAAGACATGGCCCCATCAACTAATCCTAATTAGCCTGTATTTCATTGCTGAATCTATACTGCTGAATAATGTCTGAAAATGCCCAATACAATTTGCTTTTTAAATGTGACATATGAAAACTATGTTTCATAAAAGATTGGAAACCTTTATTTACTTTTTGTTGAAATTGGATAAAAATGATTTAGTGATTTCTGGATCTGCTGATTAAAAAGGATTGAATATGGGAAGTAGGGAATTATGCTGTCTTTGTGTAACCTAAAAGGAGGAACTATAATTTGCAACTACTATAAAGATCTTTGCTTTTTTATTGCTACATTGCTTTTTTAAATACTTTTTTCTATTTGTATTGTTTTCTGTACTTATTTCTTTATCTTTCTTTCCCCTTCCCTATTCTATATATTTTTTCTTATTTATCCCTTGTCTATGTAAAAATTTATAATAAAAATACATAAAAGGAACTTTAGTATAAGCTCTAAAATACGGATAATAGTTTTGTTAAAAAGAAAAAAAATTCTGAACCCAAATGCTCTGCTCTTGTATATGATATGGCTTCACTCACATTGTACCTTCATCTTGCTCTCTTCTTCCCCAAAAAAGTTAAATGTGATTCAGTCCATCAAAAAATTGCCTCACCATCCTAGCACACATTTAAGCTGAACCTATGTTGGAATTCTTCAATAGGACAGAACCCTTCTTTCCTGGTCTCCATCCCAGACACAATCTCTTTTCACACTTTAAACATACTACATCTGGTATGGTTGTCCAGCAGATAAGCTCAGCTGCTAGATCAGTTTCTGATTTGTTGATTATGTAGATAATCCCTGGTAGCCAGTTTGGTCTACTGATTAGGGCACTGAGGTAAAAAGCAAGAGATAAGTGAGTTCACGTCCTGTCTTGTCTATGAAAGCCAGCTGGGTGATCTTATGCCAGTTGCTTTCTCTCAGCCCAAGCCACCTCGCAGGGTTTTGTTGTGAGGAAAATAAGGAGGAAAGTGTGTTGGATATGTTTTCCACTCTGAGTTATTTGTAAAAATAATAAAGGCTGAATATAAACAATAAATAAATATCAGGTGGAATGTACTACATCAACTCCCTCACAGCTAGGCTGATCTTCCCTTATGTATTGCTGAGATACATGATGGTATATATCTCAGCAATACATAAGGGAAAATCAGCCTAGCTGTGCACTCATTTCTGTGATGTCCCCTCTAAAACTTAAGGCTGTTTAAAATACAATATAAACAATAAAACACAATATATTTTTTAAATGGTAATACCATAAAATGATACTGTTCTCAAGTGTATTAAAGATGAGCTAGTTAATAGCAGCTAAACAAGAGACCGAACTTCTTCTCTGGAGTATATGCTGCATCTATTCTGAAACCCCAAATCCTATTCCAAAAGGTAATCTCACCGATCCTTGTATGCTATCATAGAAATGTCAAATCAGTGTATAGCAAAACTAACAAAAGAATGTTAAGAAAGAAAAGATGCAGTTTCTCCTCTATTCTGGGTTTTATCTTTTGCTCCTGAAACATCCTACTGGGGTTTGAATGACCATCTCCTGTGTTATGTTCACAAAGTCATGCCAAAAATTCTCAATTTAGATATCTTTAAGGTTCTCTTTCACAGAAAGAGAAAAGAAGGGCTGGAAGGAGAGAATGAAACAGTCACCTCTTTGCATAGACTGATTGGAGTGGAAGAATAGTAGAAATGATTTCCCTGAAAGCTGTTTTTTCTAAATAGCGCGTGAACTTGGTACTCAAATAATTCTGTTAGTATATTGTATTAGGAGTTACTAGACATGCATGCAGGGAGAGAGAGGGATGTCAAGTACATCATGATATCACCATGCAAATGATGTACGTAATTCACATTTTTTGGGAGTGAAATCATGATGCATGTGACAGCATTGTGGCGTATCTTTCGTGCATGGTACTTTACAGAAGACAAGATACCTTAAAATGAGACAGCTACATCTGGCAGCAGATTTCAGCTGACAAAAAGGGAAGAAAGTGCTTGTTTAATTTGTGGTTGAATTTTTGGTACTGGAGAAGAAAATGGACAAAAAAATTAATTAGTAGAATAACTAAACAGAATTGCTATCTTCTAATATACTGTTCTCCTTAAAATTCTCAAGTTAATGGTCCATTGGCTGGGGAATTCTGGGAGTTGAAGTCCACCCAACTTAAAGTTGCTCAGGTTGAAAAATACTACAGCGTGCTATGCAAACCTACCCGTGAAGTGGTTCCCTGTAGGTGTCAAAACAACTTACCTCCTCCAAAGCAGCAAGTATCTTAGGCAGACTCAGAGGAGATGTTCCTGCTCTGAAGAATTTATAACTGAATATTAGAACTGGGGAGACAACTGGAAAATGTGGCAAGGGGTGATAGGGGGTGCCAATGACGTACTTAACAGCTTAACAGGCAGCCTGGTTTTAAGAACGGGCTGGTGGTTTAACAGCAAGATTGTAAAATTGCAACGTTCAAAAACCACAGCACTTTTATGATTCTGACTTTGATACTGTGGAGTTCTGGGAAATGGGGGGTGGGGTGGACAATAACTTCCGGAGGTTATGGGAGAAAGTTAGCAAACAGCTAGAGAAAGCCCCCAAACTGAAGAGATGACTTCAATTTGTTTGCAGCTGGTCAGAAATACAAATTCCCCTGCTGAGTCTGCCTGGCTTCAGGAAAAGCCAGATGGAAAAGCCAGAGATTGGGTCAGTCCGGCCTTTCCTCAACCTACCAGAAGGATTAAATGTGCTTGACCTTGCTGTGAGGGCTAAATTATATCCCTGGAGCTTTCTTCACCCCTTACTCCTTCCTTTCTCCCTGACCAACTCTCAAATGATGCATCTTTAACATGTCGCAGCTTTCTGTTCTAAAGGTCTTTTGGTAACCCCGGGCATATTTTGTCCAGCACTTACTGTTTTTCAGCTGGAGTTATTTAGTCTAGCATTTATCTATCCCTCCCTTTCATATTGTGTACAAAGAATGCTCAAAAGCAGCCAAACACAGATGCAGAGAAACGGCTATTTTGATCAAACTGATACAGTAGAATAGAAGCAAAGGGAGAAAAGGGAAAGCAATTGGTTTGAGGAAATTTTGGAGAGCAAGAATCAACATCTTGATTTCTTAATTGGAATGGGGGTGGGGGCATTGAAAAAAGCAGATTTTGAAGCCAGAAATATATTTTCTTCTGATTTGAAAGTTTTCCAAGAGAAACAAGACAGTATGTTTAAGAGTTGTTAGCACCATGGTTTGTTTTAGAACTCACTAATGAAGGCAAATATACATGTCACGGGATAGTGTTGCAGGATCCAATCTGGGTCAATCACCGGGACGAAAGGTTTAGTTTTCCAAGCTTTTAGGCTCATGCTGGACCCCATCCTCAGGGAGCTCTACCAGCATGTTTTAGAATGTTCCGTGATGAAGCTACATTTGGTGAATTTATGAGATCACATTGTGTTTCTCAGAATTAAATTGTTTATCTTAAAGATTTTAAAGGCAACTTGTAAAAGAATTTATTTTACAAGCTATTTATTCTCTTTTAATCTCCATCCTGCCAAATCACCCCATATCCACATATAAATATACTCTGTGGAAAGCAAAAATCTAGATTACAAATATTATTTAAAGATATTAGCATCTTCAAGTTGAGTTTGAAATGTTTTTATCATTTTTTTTTACTTCCAGTCTAGAGTACCCCACAGGAATTTTCTAGTGGTCTCCCATCCCATGTCTAACCAGATCCAACCTTAATCAAATTTTCGAAATCACCCAAGGAAATCTTTTTTTTTTTTTGTATATATAACTGACTCCATATAATTGAATCTACTGCTGGTTGAGTATGAACAAATCTTGCACAAATACCTGGAGGCTGTTATTAAATGCAAAAGTCACTGACGACCAACAGATGTCTCTCACAAGAGATAGGAAATCTGTTTTTTATGTAAGCACAATGTAGGAAAAATGTGCCAAATTAATCTTCTTTCTTAATATCTGATTTGTGAAGATATCTTCCAAATTAAATTTCACTGGGATTATCTCATACATTTTTTTATTTTTATTTTATTAATTTATATCCTGCTTTTATTGTTTTGTACATACCTAATATTCCTTCCTCCACCTATTTTCTCCACAGCAACTTTACAAGGTGGCTTGGGCCAAGAGTATGTGACTGGCCGCAAACTTTCACATCTAAGCCAGGACAAGAACTCACAGTTTCCTGTTTCTAGCCTGGTCCCTTATCAGTGGTGGGATTCAAATTTGTTTACTACCTGTTCTGTGGGCGTGGCTTAGTGGGCATGGCAGAGGAAGGATACTGTAAAAATCCCCATTCCCTCCCCATCCCACTAACCTGCTTTCCAGCTCCGTTCTCCTGGGCAGGGCAACAAAAGGAGACCCAGCCGATCAGCTGGGACTCAGGAGGTAGAGAATAGATGGGGTGCGGTCAATCAGAGGTGCTATTTGCCAGTTCTCCAAACTACTCAAAATTTCCGTTACCAGTTCTCCAGAACTGGTCAGAACCTACTGAATACCACCTCTGTCCCTTATCCACTAGACCAATGTGGCTCTTTTCTTATTGAAATAATCTTTCAATCTTTTGCTTCTATCCCATAGAAAAAGAGATTTAGTAATGCAGGATCTAATCTGAGTTGGTCACTGGGACCAAAGGTTCATTCTGTCCAAGCATCTGAGCTTGTACTGGAGCCCATCATCAGGAAAAATCTGCCTCTCCAGAATATGGACTGGACTGTTCTACGGGTCTGGTACCAGGGACATATTACAACTGTTGCAGCATCCTGGGGTCATGTGATCAGATTGGATCCTGCAACATTATCCTGGGATGTGTAAATTTACCTTCATTTGCGACATTTGATAATGTTTTTATTAGCTGATATTTTAAAAAAATTAGGATAAGAGCAAAGACACAGCATTTCAGAGTAGATAGTAATATATCGGGGGAGAAAATTATAAAGTAGCTTATAGCACAGATGTGGACAGTTCATAGAAAAAGTCAGCATTCTGTGCTGTCTCCAATCATAAGGCACTCTTTCAAATGAGACAACTTGGATCTCAGGTAGCCTAAGCAAAAGTTGGCAATCTGGTTTCCTCTAGATAGTTAGATATGGGAGCTACAGTTCTTAATCTTCAAAAGTGAAAATAATGGGAGTTGGAATCTGAAGGACCTTATAGGAACCTAATTACCTTCCTTTGCTCTACACTAATTATGAAAATTTCTGTATCACTATGCCAGGAAAATAGATGTGAAAGGCCATGGATGGGAAACAACCCCCCAAAAACCTGTTGCGGAAATGTATTTGAAGAGATACAGTTAGGATTCTCAAGAATAAATAATTTTAGCAATGTTATCTGTGCCAAATATGTGTGATTCTATTCTTTCTAACCTTAAAATATTTCAGGAACAAGAAAAAAGGGAAACAGCCTTTTCTGGGGAATGAATCCAGGAACTTCTTCCTACAGAGTGTGGACTGTTTTACTGAACTCCAAATAAATTCTCTAAATCAGGGCTGTCAAACTCACGGTCCATGGGCTGGATGTGTCACACACTGGTCACACCCATGCCTGGTTTAGCAAAGGGGAAAAAAGTCCCGATATGTCACGTGACGCCACTGTGATGACATGAGTTTGACAGCCCTGCTCTAAATGTACTACAGATAGTACTTGACTTACAATCATTCATTTAGCAACTATATGAAGTTACAATGGCACTTTAAAAAGTGATGTACAATCAGTCCTCACACTTACGACCATCACAGCCTCCCCACAGTTACGTGATCAAAATTGAGGGGTTTGGCAACAGGCACATACTAACAACTCTTATATCATTCAAGGGTCATTTGATTGTTATTTGCAACTTTCCCAGTTGGCTTCTGACAAGGAAAGTCAGTAAGTGAAGCTGGATTCGCTTAACAACTGTATGATTCACTTAACAACTGCAAAGATTTTCTTCACAGTTTGGCAAAAAAAGATCATAAAATCTGACCTAACAGCCTCCTTGCTTAGCAATGGAAATTTTGGTCCCAATTGTGATCATAAGAATTACTTGTAGTAGAAGTTTGCAGCTTGGTTTTTTCCAGTTTAAATTTAAAACGGGGGCATGTATTTGTAGGTATGAATTTGTGGGATGCATGTCAACAATTTCTAAGTCATTTCTTACTATGGTTTGCACAAGGAGCACATCCTATATGCCAGGGCAGTGCCAAGCTGACCAACTAACTAGGGAACATATTGTCCACTACCAACTCTCAGGTGCTTCTGAAAATGGGAAGGTAAAGTCTTTAATCAGCAGGTGGAAGCCACCAAATATAGGGTTATTTAATGATAGAACTGCAAGAAACTGAAGGTGATGGGAATGAGACGGATGTTGTTTAACATTCCACATATGTGAGACTCGGGCTGAAAGAATGAGAATTACTCTAAAATCCCTGCTAAACCATTCCCTGCTTTCTGGAGGCAATCTCAAACTATAGCAGTTCAGAAAGACTTTCTGGCTGACAATTAATATTAATAGGTAGATTTTGCCATGTGGCATTATCACACTGTGAGATGGGTGGGCATACCATATGGGTTTTGGCAGGTGTTAGATGTAATCAGAGGGATTACTGGGCTCAGGGAGAAAACAGAAAAACCTTGCGCTTGTTTAGTCTCCTTTTTCCTTCGTGTTTAGATGCAGCTCTAGGTGTGCTTAAGCATTTTTTCTGGCTGTCCTTTTGTTACACATCTTCTCTGGGTTTTCATGAGAGTGATCAGGAGCTACAGACCAAGACTGATTGTCTAGCTTTGGCTCTGGCTTAGCTTAATTGCACCATTTTGACTCAGCCTGGCTGTTTCAGAATCTAGCTCGCTGTCCTGGGCAGTGGGGCAAGACAAGTGTCTAGCCAGTGCCTCCCCCTCCCCTATAGTTCCCCAGGAAGGAGCAAAGAAGGCAGTCATGTTAAATGTGGTTCTCTGCAGTGACAGATTTATTTTGAAGAAAAAGCAGTGGCTCTGAATTCCAAACGAGATTGGAAGAGTGGACTGTAATCGCTGGTTTCTTTCTGAAAATTTCCATTGCTATTTGTTCCCAAAGAGATAACTGCTGGAGGAATAAATTGCAGGATTTTTAAATGGGCGTCTGACTGCCATGCTTCTAATTAAGATCCCACTTCCCTATTTAAATATAACTAACGGAGTAAAAGGCACACTTTTAAAAGCACATATAAAATAATTTGACCCAAGGAAACATGTAGCAAGCAAGCATGATGTCATTCTATTTTGATTTGCTAGATGAGGGGAGTCAAACTCAGGTCGTCACAGCATCCTCACGTGAGGGACTTTTTTCCCCCTTCGCTAAACCAGGTGGGGGCAGGGCCAGCATATGACCCATCCGGGCCGTGGGCCACGATTTTAACACCCCTGCGCTAGTTTATGAGGCAGAGCTCTGTGAATTTCAGTAGATAGTATACATGTTGGTGGTAAATATTCATCTGCCACTTTGAGTCTGAAAAACTCCTTACTTTGACTGTAATTGGTAGAGGTTTCTTAGATTTAAGCTGCAATGTGCACTATGACATGGGACAATACATTAAAATAATTATTACCCCATATGTTATCAGTTACCTTCCATTTTTCATTGTCATCTTACTTTTAGGGCTTACCTTCAAACTGATATGCCTCTTTCACCAGTCCCTTTTCCCCTAGTTCAGGCAGGTGGAGACTGAGTGGTGGGGAAAAGGAATGTCTTTGTAGAAAAATGGTAGACAATAGGCAGAAAAGTTAAGTTTAACATCCTTTTTGGCTTGTTTGGAAATCTAAGAACATCATCTAAGGGTCACACTGCTTAGGCCTAGCAAAGCTAAGCTACAAAAGTCCAGACAGACAATTAAGAGTATCCTGTATGCTGCTATCTATCAATCACCCAGATTAACAGATTAACAGAGTTGGAAGGTACCTAGTAGGTCATCTAGTCCAACCCTCCACCAAAGCAGGAGACCCTACACCATTTCTGACAGATGGCAGTCCAGTCTCTTCTTGAAAGCTTCCAGTGATGAAGCACTCACAACTTCTCTTCACTAGACTAGCCGTGCCCAGTTTCTGCAACTGTTTATCGTATATTTTAGCCTCCAGTCCCCTAATCATCTTCGTTGCTCTTCTCTGCACTCTTTTAGAGTCTCAACATATTTTTCTAGTGTGGTGACCAAAACTGAATGCAGTATTCTAGGTGTGGCTTTATAGAGTGGTATTAGTACCTCACTTGACCTTGATTGTATCCCTCTGTAAATGCAACATAGGATTGCATTGGCTTTTTTTGGCTGTCGCTGCACACTCTTAACTTTTATCTGATAAGATATTTGTAGTCTCAATGTGGTATATCTAACATGGCAACCCAGAATTGGTTTTCAAACTGCTTCTGCAAAATATTTTTTTGTCCTAGGCTGCTCTAGCTAGCAGATTTTGCAACCACTGTAAGGAGATTGTTATTTGCTTGGTAATTAATGCATTAGGATGGAAGATTCATAAGATGTGGCAAAACAATTCCATTGAGACGAGGATGGGCTGCTCTGCCTTCGGCCAATTTTGATTGATGCTCTTTTTATCTCCTGCCTGAGGGTCAACACAATCTGGATAGCAGCAATTCCTAGTCTTTAATCCTAGTCTCCATCCATACAGGAAAACTGCACATGGAAACCCCTGAGGCTGGAAAATCTAAAACCACAATGGGATATTCAACATTTCTAACTTTTGATAGCCTGAAGGTAATCAACCCTGTTTCTTCTTCCCTGTGTTGTGAATGCAACCAAATCATTTTCGTCAGTTTGCAGCAGAACAGGCTCATGTTCGTAGTTGCTGTAGCTACATTGTTAATATCATACAGAACCATTGCTAGGATAATGAAGCTGCATCCCAAGTCATCAGACAGGGAACTTGATCCAATGCACCCAAGAATTCCTCAGCTATGCTGGGAGTTGAAGTCCACAATTCTTAAAGTTGTCAAGTTTGGAGACCTCTGCTTTAAGACAAGCATAGCCTGGGAGTGGGATCAGAGAAGGAGAACCTCTACCTGAATTTTTAAATCCGCAGCTCTGTTAGGACCAGCCTGTAGAAAATTTCCCATCCATCTGCCACAAGAATTTCTGAAAGCCCATGTTAGAAGTAAAGTCCCTTTTGAATTGAGCTTGACACAGAGCAACTTGAATGGACCATCCCTGCAGTTTCCTTGGCAACAGTTTTGGATGACTGCTAGTTCCTTCTTCCTTCGTCTTCCTAAACTAGAACATCATTCTGGTATTACTTGGATGCCTCCCATCCAACTTCCTGCATTCCTGCCTCCCGTTACCTGCTGTTGTTTGGATGTATTGGAACCGTGGCTCTTAAAATTGCAAACCAGTAGGGGCATTCACTCCCCTCAGGTTAAGAAGGTACCAAACTGAGAAAGATACAGGTAGTCCTTGACTTACAACAGTTTATTTAGTGACCGTTCAGAGTTACAATGGCACTGAAAAAAGTGACTTAGGACTGTTTTTCACACTTACGACTGTTGCAGCATTCCCATAATCATGTGATCAAAGTTCAGATGCTTGACAACTGCTTCCTGTTTATGAAGGTCTATCCTAGGGTTATACGATCAACTTTTGCAACCTTCTGACAAGCAAAATCAATGGGGAAATTGATTCACTTAGCAACCGTTTTACTAACTTAACAGCTGCAGTGATTCACTTAACAACTGTGGCAAAAAAGTCATAAAATGGGACAAAATTCATTTAACAAATTTCTCGCTTAGCAGCAGAAATTGTGGGCTCAATTGTAGTTGCAAGTCAACGGCTATCTATAATTTGTTCAAAGGCCCATATTTGGCAGGAATGGATAATACCTTGCAACAGAACTGGGAGTAATTAAGTATTCATTAAAATACTTACACCCTGCCAAAAGGTTTCTCAGGTAGCTTCAAGTATATTTAAAATGCAATACAATAGATAAGCAGGGCAAAGATTTATACAAGTTTCCCCCTGACATGAGAGTTCCAGCTGCTTCAGAATCAGGCTAGATCTCAAAGGAAATGCTTTTGAAACAGCTAGACGTAAATCCCTCAGAAGGCAAGTTCTGGTTCTTTATAGCAAATGCAAGATTTGGGAGTGGGGTGGAGGGGGGAAAGAAGGTGTTCACAACATTCCTCAGAAGTTCATACTGAGGCCCTCATTTCCACCTCAAAAGGCTATATGGGAGTAATCCCAGCAGTCTGGAAAATGGTTTCTGAGGAACTAAATATTATTTCCTTCCAGATGTGAGTTAGATTGGTGGTGAATATCCCTCCCAAAATGCATTCATGTGAGCACTAAGGCACTATGTAATACACAGCTGGCACCTTCATATATTACCTGCTATTCAAAGTATGTTTTGAACTACTTTGCATAAATTTGGAGACAACTAATGGATTCTAGTTTAGGAATGGCTAGAGGTCGAGGTTGTGTGATAAACTTTTCTTTTTTCTTTTGCTTTATTAAACAGTCTCTCAAGTTTTGTAGATAAAAAATATTGGGTGGTGGCAAACAGAAACAAAGAATTAAGGAACAACACTTCTACAAGATTAAGTCTTTCTGTACAGAGATCCATTTTTGATTTATCCCTCAAACAATCTTTCAACAACCTCGTTTAAGGGGAAAGGGAAGCTTTTTAGTGCTTGCTATTGTTAGACAAAATTCCAAATTTCTTTACCCATGTCTCTTCTAGTTCTTTCCTTACAAAAAGGAACAGGGGCTTTTAAATTAGTCAAAGATATGGCCACTGCAGCATCAGTTAACGCAACTATTGATAAGACAGTAGAGCAGATGGGGATTCTAAATATAGAATCTGCTTCTCAACCTTGGTATCTTCATGTATGATATACGATATGTGGACTTCAAGTCCCAGGATTGACTGAGAAACACTAATCTCGAAAGAAGAATTGTACATTAAAGTGCCAGTCATCCTTACATGCCATGCAATATTTTGGCTTAACTCTTTGGTTTCATATCCCCTACAAAAGATATATCTAACTGCATGTACCTAGTAGTCCTCTATCTCCAGGTCTCCCTCCTGTTGTGGGAGGAGTTGTCTTTCTCACTAGACTTGCTCAGCAAAGCACCAAAGACAAGGGTGTTACTGTATAAATGTGTAAGAAAATAAGAAACTTTACTGATCAAATGATTCTACCATTATCGTCACTCTTGCAGCTCCTTGATCTTCAATACCTTCTTTTTCTGCAATAAAGGAAGAAAAAATATGAGTGGAAAAAGAGATATTTGAATCACTTCCTTTGAGTCAGCAGTTTATCACCTTTCTTAAATATTAATATTAAATATTAACAACAGTAAAGTAGTGTCTCCCAAGCTGTTTCCCACCTTACCCATTGATTCTCTTGTTCTCCTATGGCTGTGCCTTTTTCCTTTCTAAGCTGTGTTACAGAAGGTGCACAAGTATAGCTAACATCTCAACAGGTCACAAAACTCTCTTCAACAGACAGCAGCAAACTGTGAAATCCCTTTGTTTAATATGTATTGCTGTTGCCAGGCCTGTTTTAACAGGTAATTGGCGCCATCTTGAGACCAAAAAGCTGTACTGTCTACACTTTGAGGAAATGGGAAGCTACTTTTTCATACTCGAGGTTCAAGTACCCCCTCAACAACTCTTGTTTTTATAATTTCTGAGAACATTAGCATTAGCTATTTCTCACATTGTTGCTGATGAGAAAGAAAGAAGAATATTTCCCCTTGTCTATTTTCTTCCTCAAGTTGCCTCTACTATAGATTTGTGGGCCAGTAGGACGCCAAGTTCAATTATGTTTCTTTCAAAGCCTCTTCAGAATGGCATTGCAGAATTTATGTGGGGTGAAAAGGCAGCACCAATGCACTTCCACAGAGATTGTATAAATAATTTAAAAGCAAGCTACTGTTGTTAGGAGGAACAAAACCTCCATCATTCAAGGTATTTATCCTTTTCTAGTTCAGCTCCCAGTTCAGGAAACTCTTTTACACTCATCACCTCAATCCTGAGCCAGAGTAACTGCAGATTTCAGCTTCATGGAACTACACTTGAAAACTTGTGTATTAGAACAATTCTGTACACTCAGAAGCACTTACAGTCCACACATTCATTTCCTACAAGCTACAGATTTTAAAATAGAGGCATGTTTGCATGTTTGAATCCAAGCATCTTAAACAGAACATATGGGGATTCAGTGCAGTAAGGAAGCAAAAACATAGTGTTACTCTTACCCTTCTCATACAATGTATACTATCTGATGTATGCTGTTCCTGTTTAGAACATTTGCCCAGAGTTAGGCTTGAGTTGGTTAAAACTGTTTTCTTCTCCCAAGAAGAAATGATGGGCTATGACCAACTGGATCCAGAAAAGGAGAAATATACCAGCTCATTCAGGCCAGCATTTTTAAAGGCAAAGATGCTGGGCAGCGAGACCAGTGGTGGGATTCTACCAGTTTGCAACTATTCACTAGAACCGGTTGTTAACATTCTAAGCAGTTTGGAGAACCAGTTGTTAGAAGAAATTACTGGCCTAATCCTGTAAGGAAGGCAGGAAGGAAACATTCTGGTGTTGCTTACAGAAATTGTCTCTCTGTTAACCCTTATTACATTCTTGGCAGGACTAGATTTCCTGTCTCAGGAACTTCTCTGGAATTTTTTTCCCCTCCTTTGCTGGTACTTTGCTTGTGTGGAGTGACCATTCAAAGTTACAATGGCACTGAAAAAAGTGACTTATGACCATTTTTCACACTTACAGCTGTTGCAGCATCCCCACAGTCATGAGAGGCCGGGCAAAGAGATGCGTGCCTCAATGTGAGTGATATTGAGTTGGCCACGCCCAGCCAATAACATGACCACCAAGCCATGCCCACCAACTAAGCCATGCCCACAGAACCGGTTGTTAAAAAATTTGAATCCCACCCCTGAGTGAGACTGATCAAGAATCTTTCTTAAGGTGGAACCTGACTGTGTTTTGTTCTTTGCTAGGAGGAGTGAGATATTGCATTGTAACATCAGGCCACAAACTCAACCAATCACATATTTGTCTGCAATGTTGCAATACAGGTATGAAAGGGCAGAATTGGTATTGTGCTGTCATGATGTAGGACCTTATTGTTTTAGGTGCCAAAGCCAAACCACATCTTCATGTGCCGTACTCATGACATATCAAGACCTTTCCCCTTCATTAAAATCCAGGCATGGGCATGGGCATGGCCAGCACGTGATGCATCCAGCCCTCAGGCCAGGCATTTGACAGCCCTGTTTTAGTGTCATATGATAAGGAATAGATGCATGTGGTGCCCTCTTGAATTAGGTCCTTAGAATGGGGGCTCAGAGTCAATCCCAAGCTTCCTCCCTTTCCTTCCTTCCCTTCACTCTTAAACACTCTCTGTGTTAAACAGGTGGAATCTAGAGAAATGTTGTACAAAAGACTGAGTTTCTGCTGGGAGTAGAGGTTGTTTACTTGGTGCTGGAAATATCAGTTTTCCCAGCTGACTCTGGCCATGGATAGAAGATATGCAGGGGTCTTGAGGTTTGTACTGTCAGACAGCTTTGGGGAAAGTGCTTGAGTGTGCAAGGTTTCCAAAGCAGACCCATGAAGACTTCCTCTCTCCTCTCTCTCTCTCAATGAACATTCAATTTGTTTTTGAAATGTGTGGAGAGGCTTAATGAAGCGCCTCAAGGTGCTTCTTTTATGCTATAGTCACCATACTTTTTCATGGCTCCTATCAAACATAAAGTGTGAAGAGCAAAGATATTTCTCTAAATATCTGTGTCCCTTTGCCTAGAAGTTTTGGTGTGCTTAAAAAAAAAGATACATTCTTGTGAGAATATGTGCATTGTTCACAGCTTTTATGTAATTTTTAGGAGTGGTTTGAGAATCTGAATGAACAATGCCACTTCGTAAACCAGTCGTAACATAAAGAATAAGAACTGGCCCGAATCGCCATATTAGAGAACTCCGTAAACAAATCTTGGCAAAAGGCTAAAAACCAACTGCAACCAAAATGTGCCGGATTTGAAATGGCAGGAAATACATCCAGTTCTTGCTCAGCCATGAAATGTCCTGACTGGTTTGACACATGTTTAACCCTGAATCAGAGCAACAAAAACAACTGCAGTATTCCAGTATTCAGTGGGCTCAAACTAGAAAACCTTGTTATGGCTTAATATGGTGGCCTTGTCAGATTAACTCTGGTTAAAACAAGGGTTTAAGCTCTAATAAGATGCTGAACCTTGAAACCCCAACTATTTTAGGCAACTCTGTATTACTGTGCAAATCTATCCTCCATTGCAAAAGTAAAGGAGTACAAATATTGATATGGATTTGGGAGTTTGGAAACAGGTCAGCAGTACAACAAAATGCCAATGAAGAGAGCCCTAGTCCCAAAACCCAACTGCACAATTTCACAAGATAGGTATTAGATTGTATCATTTCAGAACAGAAAATTCTGAAATAAAGCATAGGAAAAATTGTGAGGCTGTTTTTGTTTTGTTTTTCTATATAGGTAGACCTATCAAAACAGATCCATCTCATATTTTCCAACAGAGCGTAGGCACAGAAATATGAACAGAGAGAGGTCACCTGTTGGTGACCTTTGATGTTGCAAATAGAGGTCCCAACATACTTGGGTGCAATTTCCTTCTCACATCACCATTCCATTCTCTGCCTGAGATGGCAGGTAACCTGAGAGGAGAATGTGGTGTGCAAATTGATTTGGAGCCAATCGATGGTGAGGAGTGTGGCTCTGGCCAGCCGCTGTGTCACTGATTGCCTGCAGATCGATTCTTATGCCACTCTTGTTCAGCATGCTGCCGTGTCAGACAGAGAGGGGACAAAACAAGGGTGAGAAAGAGGCTATGAGTTCTCCAGACAGCTTTCAAAGACAGCCCCCATCACACACATACACACATGCCCAAATTCCAGGATGTGCAGAGAAACTTGAAATCTCTCCCTCTGCCATTTTATAGGGTCTTCCAGTATGACTAGATAAAGTATGGATTGTCTCCTTGTATGTGGAAACAATTCAATTGGGGGTACCAGGGATTCATTTGATTTTTTTAAATCATGGTTTAGATCAAGAAAATATGAATAAAGCTACTATTATCTAATATAAGGAATCAGCACTGGATTAACTGATAGAAGATTACAGAATATAATATATATGACAAATGTGATCAAAGAAGGTTTTCCTCTATCCATCTCTTACCAAAGTAGACATTCTTAGTTTTGTTGATCGGTAGAAGTTGATTCTGGATAATCAAAAGAAAGTTTTTGAAGAAAACACATCATTTATGAAAAAAAGATCTGGCAATCCATCATTCAAATTCATGGAAGATGAATTTGTTCCATGACTGTCTCTTCTTTGCCCCAAAGATGGTGGAGGCACCAGCTATTAATAAAGATTTCATACATGCTATGGCATCACATTCCAATCCACCACCATCCAATTAAAGCATGATTTATAATCTGACAATATTATATACTGAGAAGTTCTCCAGACAGTTTACAACATGAACCAAAAGATTAAGCAAAATCCATAACACTATAAAACATAATGTATCCCAAAGCTTCAAATTTAAGGAGCAAAATTTGCTAGATTGTAATACAATTTAGAGGCCAGATAGCCTACTTGGTCAAAATAAAACCAAATATTTTGTATTTATTGTATTTATCGTATTGTATTCATTCAGAGTCTTTATGGAAAGACCCGGTTCTCTAGAAAGGTTATAATGCTGGGAAAGATGGAAGCAAAGAGAAGATAATGACCAACAGCAAGATGAATGAACTCAGTTACAATGGTGACAATGGGAAACCACTTAAAGATTTGAAGGACCATGTTTGGGACAGATTCTCCTGGAAAAAAAATCTGTGTGCTTGCTAAGAGTTGAAACCTACTTGATTGCATGACCTCTGTAGATGCCATATGCTAAATAAATAAATAAAACTTATTTGATGGCACATAATCAATCAATCAATGAATCATGATCAGGTAATTATGCATCGAGGCACAATGTTAACATACTTGAGAATAAGTCCCATTCAATAAGTCTTATTTCCTATATTAAGATACAGTACATAATTGCTCTGTCAAATTATTTTAAAAGCCTAACTACATTTTAGTGCCCCTTCATTAAAATTTGGTAAGGGTGCAAGTCAAAAATTATTTGCTTACAGATAATAGCCTCTGATAGGCTTATCTTCACTCACCATTAATTTGTCTAATTTCCTTTGTAAGCCATCTAAGTCAGCTGTGAGTTCTGGGGCAAAAGATAAGTTAATAAGATACTCTGGCTTCTGCTGGCTGCTTTTTGGATTCCTTAGCTTTAGGAGAAGCTGGTTTAGAATATAGAGTCAGTTACAGATAAAGTTTTTGCTATCTTTATGTTCCCAAATCAGAGGAGGCCATTTAAAGTAAAAATGTTGGGCTTTTCTTTTACAGAAAATGTGGTGATAACTCCTGGATTATAAAAGGCAAAACACAAGGGATTCCTCCTCCCTGGATATATTAAAAATAACAGTGGAAATGTCTTATAGTTAGCAGAAGATAGTGGGATCTATTCCTTTTCCCCCTTTACCTCCTCAGTATAGTTCACAATTAGGCTATGTGACAAACTCTATACGAAACTACCTGATACTGTGTGAAGAACTGGGGGGAAAGCCTAGTGCCTCCAGTGACTCTGAACTCCACTTGTATTTAAATCACCATCTTTGGAGGCATTTATGACCAACTTCTGTTTCAGATCTGTCCTCCATTCATCCATAGGTGGAATTTACCTTGAAATTATGTTCTAGGTCCATGATGGCACACAGAGCCATTTGTGAGGGCATGTGAGCCCCAGGCAAACTTACCTCACTGTGCATGCATGCGCCTCCCAGCCGATTTTGGGGCCTTTTTCAGCCTCCCAGAGGCTCGAGGGGAGCCTCTGCAGCCTTTGTAGGCCGAAAAATGGGCCTGTTTCATCACTTTCTGTATTTCCGGAAATAATGGAAGTGATGAAACAGGCCCATTTTTTGGTCTACAAAGGCTACAGAGGCTTCCCTCGAGTCTCTGGGAGGCTGAAAAAGGTCCAAAAATCAGCTGGGAGTTACGTGCATGTGCAGTGCAGGTAAAGGGGCAGCAGGGGGGGAGATCGCATGCGCAGGGGGCATGGGGGGGACTGCACGCATTGCCTTCTGGGTGTTGGCACATGAGCATGTGAGTGTGCAATTTTTGGCACAGAAGCCCCAAAAGGTTAGCCACTACTGTCCTAGGTACTTGCATAGGCAAACAGATTTCCCAGAAAATAAAAGGGGGTTGGATTTATTCAAGTGGATTACCTTGAATGTAGGGAGATCAAGGAAATGCCCAGGGACTATGAAGAAGCAAGAACTGAATCTGATAGAGTTGGGATTGATTTTTCCTTTTTTTAATGCAGCTAGTCCTGTGTTTTGTTTAGTGACCATTTGAAGTTATAATAGCACAGAAAAAAGTGACTTATGACCGTTTTTCACGCTTACAACCCTTGCAGCATCCCCATAGTCACATAATCAAAATTCAGACACTTGGCAACGGGCTCATGTTTATGATGGTTGCAACATCTCAGGATCATGCAATCACTGTTTGCAACCTTTGGACAAAGTCAATGGGGAAGCCAGATTCACTTAATGTCCTGTCCCAGTCCACACACACACACACACACACATATACACACAAGCAGGGTTTAACATGTTTATTTCACACTGCCAAGCCCCTTTGTCATCCCCCAAATCCTGATTGGAAGTGCATCTTTTAGGGATCTGCTTCCTGCAAAGTCAATGGAGTCAAAGCCCAACAAATTAAATGACTAGTCCAAGAGACAAGGAAGTCAGCTGGGCCCTACAAAGTCCATAGGTCCAAAGGATGAGGAAGTCACCCCAAAGTCAAAGGTATCATGACACAACGAAGTCAATACAAGTCCATAGTTAAAAGCACAACAAAAACAGCATAGAATCAGGAGTCAAGGCTTGAAGAAGTCAATGGGTCCAAGGAAGTCAAGAGCATGCACGAACAACAGATTGTGAATAGTTGTCTCCAACAACCCTCAGGCTCCAGACTCTGAACTAAATAGGTGCTGACCATTGTGACTTATTAGGAAGGATGAGGCTGCCTCCTCATGAGTAGCATCACCAACCACCATTGTGCCTCGCTCCACCTGGCTCTGCACCTGGCTCTCTCGAGTTGGATCCTGTGGGGGACACAACTCCTCCTCTTCAGCAGTGACCAACTGGAGCTGCATCTCTTCTGCAGCCCACATGGATGGCTGGTCATCTGTGCTTACTAGCTGTAGCTGTGCTTCTCCTTCTGCCTGTGCAGCCCACTGTTCAGGACTGTTCTCTCTCTCTCTCTCTCTCCCCCCTCCCTCTCTCTCCCTCTATCTCTTTCTCTTTCCCTCTCTCTTTCTCTCCCTCTTTCTCTTTCTCTCTCCTCTCTCTCTCTCCTCTCTCTCTCTCACACACACAGTTTCTTTCTCATCTTCTTTGGTTTTAATCACCACTGACTAATGCCAGCACTGTGATTTGGCATGTGTGATGACACTAAGGAACCTTTAAAAGGCCTGTAAAACTGAAAATTACAGACTAAATACATGGAGAACCCTGTTAAGCAAGTGTGATCTGAAATGTAAGAAAAACAGATATTTGTTTTCCCTCTGCTTAGACATATTACTGACAAAAACATGCTATTTCCTTTGGAAGTTATTATTCTTTAAACTAAAATTATTTAAATTTTTTATCTATTTTTATTATTAGATTTGATCATTTTACAAGTGTATTAATATTTTATAACTGCATTAAATATATTCATGTATAGATTTTACTTATATTAAACTGCTCAGAATTCTCCCGTTGCATAGTCCATGAATTGGATTGACTGGATTCAAGCAAAACTGCAAAAATTCACAGGAATTCAAGATCAATTATTTACTGATGAAGTAATCCTTAAAAAGTGCGTGTTACAGAGCGCTGTTACCATGAAAACTTAGAAGAAATTTGGATTGCTTAACTCAAAACAAATCAGAGCAGCCCAACTGCATTTTTGGGCAACTCATACATAATTAAATACTGGTTTATGATTCTCCAGCCCTGTTAGGATTAGAATCATGAACTAACCTTCTTAGAGAGCTTTCCTATTAAATAGGGTACAACAGGGGTATCAAACTGGATTTCTTCGAAGGCTGGATCAGCATTGTACTTCTTCTCCATGGGCCAGCCAGGGCAGGGGAGGCAGGATGGACACCTCCTGCAGCATCTGCCAGCCAAAACCCTGCCCCCCCCCCCTCCACACACACACCCTATTTAGGCCAGCAAAGTGCTGCAGGAGGCTGTCCAAGTCAAAAACAGGCTGTGGGGGGGCTGCATGTGGGGGGGTCCCCACCCATTTTGACTGCCAGGGGCACCGCAGGCTGGCCTTTTGCTATTTTCAGGCTGGCCCCATGGGCCAGATTTAAGCACCTCTGGTGTACAAATTGGATAAATTGGATTTAACAGGATTAAATAAACAGTACTTTTGACTATATATAAAAAGATACTTGGCTAATGGCTGATGCTTTCAGACATAAAGATATTTTGTAAATGAAATTGAAACTGCCAGAGGTATGTCCTATTTGATTTTGTGTGAATTGTGGCTTTTTAAAAAGTCTTAGAATACTTTTTGGACTATTTGCTGTTGATCTTGGGGTTTTTTTTATGTACTTGCAAACCTTTTGCAAAGGTTTGTCAAGCCCCAAGAACTTTGATGATATGTATATTGTACATAAAGAAAGAGAGAGGTCAATATACATATACCTAAATTTTTCAGTATTACCATTTGCCTTATATGCACTCAGCTTTCATATTTGGAAAGAATTGTTGATTTCCTCTCTCCATCCCACAGTTTCAGGACAGGTGTATCTGTCACTTTAAAAAACGCCTTAATTAAGATGGATTCATTGTGATTTCAGTGTAGTTTTTATGTAAGCTTGATAAATTTATCACAGACGACCCTAACAATCCATAATGAATTGTATCTACTCTGGCTTCAAGAGCATGCAATTAATTTTCTATTTGTGAAATGAAAACAGGAAATGAAATATTGTGTAGATGTTTAAAGTCAAAAGCAATCCTAATTAATGCCTTGGACAGTTGTCTGAGTATGGTAAGCTGCCCATGGATTGGTACCAATTTTTGTGCATCATCACTTCCTGCAAAGGAAGAAAGTTCAGTGCTTTTCAAGTTTCTATTCATTTTGCACAGAAAGAAAGAAACACACAAAAATATGTATTTAACATTTTATGTATCAATTTGAAGATTTACCATAGAAGAAATATCCAGAGAAAGGCTTGGACCAGAATTGTCTACTAGGAATGGTGTCCAAAAAGTCAATATGGCAACTGTAACCACACAAGCAAATGCCTTATCTGCATTTCACTGTTGACATCTTGACTACTTTGATCACCCCATCCCACATTGGGTACTGATGGCCTGCAGTTAGTGATTCCAGATGTCTTTGATCAATTCACAACTTTTCATTGAGTCTCATCCAGTATTTTCCTCTTCTCTCTTTTCCCTCTCTTTGTCCAAATCCTGGTGGGTGCATCATTTACTCCCAGCAGATGAAGCAGGATTATTTCTGATTAGGATTCCAATGGGAAGCACCACAGAAACCCAAGCAATAAAAGACCTGAAAATTAAAAAAAAATCCAGGAGAAGGCATTGTCAAGCTCCTTCTATATGTTTCCCAACAAAAATACATAAGCATGTCCAGAAATCAAGCTCAGCTTGAGGGAGAGTTTATCTTCATGTCATTCAAACACAACTTCAAAAAGATTCCTAATAGTTTCCTTACCATTTCCTATTCACAAAGAAACATCAATCTAATACTGCATCTTCTTAACATCTGGAAGAATCAGTTAGTAAGATAACAATCAAGGGAAGTTTGGTCTTGTCCAACTTTGGGCTGCATCCCCATGCAAAACCACTGGATACATCTAGAAGTTCCTCTTGATGTTATGTGGTGTAAGAGCAAAGTTCAATCAAACCGATTCATCTGGTTTCTCCATTGAGCTTCCTATGCAGGACAACTGATTTAATTACAGTAAGGACATCTACAATTATACCACTCCAGAAGCAGATGTGGGGAGAACTCTAATTTGAGATTCTGCTTTAAAATGTCAAAAATTACATTACCTAAATAGAGAAACTGTACAACCAACTGTAGCAAAAGCAAAAAAATGTTTGACTTGGGAATTGTACTGGTAGATTGTGTGCTTCAGAAAATGCATCCAACACATGGGCATGGTTGGGACTTTTCAGGTCTTTTAAATGTTTGGGAGAGGATTGAAGGGATATCCAATATATGTTATTTCTAATGTTTTACTTTGGATATTATTTTTTCTTATTTCAAAATAGGAAAACCATCCCACCAGTTTTCAGCAATTGCATCATCTGCTTTTGGTTTCTGGGCTTGGGGTCAATAACACCCTTAACCATCATGATGCCCATCCATGATGGCATGGGGCTATGGAAGCATCAGGACAAAGCAGTCTGCAGGCTTCTTTCAGCTGCTTCAATATCTTTCCTGACTCTGTGTGTGCATGCAAAGCTACTTCACAACAGTCTCCGGGGAAGTGTTTTTCTCAACATGCCCACTTCTATGCAAATGATAAAAGTCTTCAAAACAGCTACAACTCTTCTATAGCAGTATTTTTCAAAGTTGGCAAGTTTAAGATGTGTGGACTTCAGCTCCCAGAACTTCTCAGCCAACATATCTTAAAACCGTCAGATTTGAAATATTGTTCTGGAAGAACAATTCTAGGAAGGATTCTGCACTTCTGCTTGGGTGCTTTGTGAAATACCTCATTTCAATATTTTGCATAACATTGTGTTATTAGCATGTTACCCTGTTATGTTATTACAGTGTGTTATATCTCCTAAATACTATAAACAATTATGAGCATAAAAAGGTAGACATCTACTTAGCAAAGCTTCTTAGTTTGCCTGTATGAGGAAAATTATTTTGATATTTGGCATTCTTCTACTGAATGTTGTTTTTCACTTAGGCTTTCATGTTTTTCCCAGAATGGATCCAGAGATTCTAGCTTGTTTTCCTAGATGAAATAGTGATTAAGACTTCCAATAGCAAAGGTACATCAGAAACAGGGAGAAAAATAAAATGTGAAGAAAATTAACCAAGACTCTAACAAATTTTCTTATTTCATACACTATTTGACTATCCAGTTGTCTTTGTAATTTCCTTTGTTCATACTTATGAAGGCTAACTTGCAAATGTGGGGAATACAGCTATCTAAAATATATTTGCTCATATAATTCCATCAAATATTCCCCCCATGTTAAGTCTGAGATCATTGCAGTGACACCAGAAGCAAATTTGACCTGAACAGGAAAATAAAGAACAAAACCTCTCATTCTGGAACACAAGATGGTGGTCTGCAGAAAGAAAACTTCTTTATGGTCTAAGTCATAGTATGAAAAGCTCTTATTAAATTTTTGCTTTTTAATAAAAGCTTCTCATATCAGGAGTCCCTTTTCAGAACGGAATATTGCAGCCACTTCCTGCCCTTGTCTGCTATCTGACATTAACATGTCCAACACATTTCACCAAAAATGAATTGATTTAAACTAAAAAAATAGAAAGTTAAATAAATAAAGCAAATAAATATATAGCATTGCAAAAAGTGAAATAATATTTTTGCATTTGGAAAAACATTTCCTTTTTTAAATATTTACATTGTCATCAGTAAGAAATACCTGTGCACAGGAACAGGTGACACAATAACCCAATTAATAGCTGTTGTCTGTCAGTTGGTAAACCTTCCCTCTATTTCTGAGTGTATGTCCACAGTGTAAGAAAGAAGCTAATGGAATGCTTCTTTGCTGGTTGCAGTTCCTCCCATCTGGGGCGCCAGCTGTTGCACTCAGCAAGTTGTTGGCAGCTACAGCTTAAATAGCGAAACAGTTGCAATTTGTCCTTGTCCTCAGTTAGTGAAAAAGCCTGATAAATGTGGAAAAAAGAACCAGGAGTTTTTATTGAAGTTTGAAAGAAACAATAATATCATTCTCATAATGCCTAGTTCACAAAGTTATCCCTGATTGGATTTGCCTAAATTTGCCTTCTTCAACCTGTAACCTTTTGTTACTGTCAAAAGTTTTGAGTGCCTGTTTCTGGCCTGTTTCTGACCTAGCCTCAAGGATTGAGGGTAAGAGGTACTGTTTTGCAGTGGTCCTCTTACTTGCTCTACAGCTAGTGTTGAAGAATGGGAAGAAATGGCCCATCACTTGTGGCGCACTAAGAATTCAAGGTCTTTTCCTTCTGTTTAATATTTATTTAAGATCTACCTTAAATTACTGTCCAGTGTGATGAAGCAGATGGGTAGCTTCCAAGTCCCATCTATTAAACAATATGATTTTGCAGGACTTGGGAGGTACACCTACCTGGTTGCAGCACCTGCCCTCTGGAACGATATCATTCCAAAGAGTTGCATGGCTCTCACCCTTATGATATTCAGGAAACTGTTTAAAAACCTGGTATTTCTCCCAGGCACTCAGATAGCATAGTTATAGAGCCCTTTTTTAGTCTTGCCTAAGATTGATTGTTTGCTCTTCTGATTGGCTGTGTGTTTTTTTATGTGTGTAGCTTCATTTTTTATTTATAAACCACCCAGAGTTGTCCACAAGTTAAATGGCCTCAATATTTAAATAAATCATAAATAAATACAAGTTCCATCATCCCCTGTCAATATGATCACAGTGTCTAATCAGTGTCTAATCAGTGTGACCAAAATAATGTTAGATGAAGGGGATGGGCCCAGCACATCTGGAAGCACAAGAATGAAGAAAACTAGAACGTGCTGTATATGACATAAAAGTTGGCTTGTTCAGAAATTCTTCCTGAAAAAGCATCTTAGCTTTCTGGCAACAATAATATGCAGCACATTAAAGTCTAACTTTCCCTGAGGCTTTTTATTGTTTGAATCTGTTCTTAGTTTACTGGGGTGTCTGACCACAGATCTCTGGATAAATTATTTGTCTGCAGTCTGTGGTAGACTATGTTGTATGAACAGAGACAATCAAATGTGACTGCAGGGAATGTTGGATACTTTCAAGGACTTGCTAGGCTTACCAACAACCATGACAGCATTAGAAACATATGGATGTACAAAGATCTCTTCTGTCAGGTCATATTAATGGCCTATTTAGCCTTTCCCCAAATTGCAATATTCAGATGCTATCCTCTACCACAGCTATTGACCATATTGAATGGGTTGATTGGGAGTTGTAATGATCTCAGCTAGAAGGCTGATTTAGCCCAATATCGCCCACTGAGCATGATCTGAATCAGAGGTATCTACAACCTGTGGTTCAAAAAGTAAAGACTGAAGCTTAAAGTTTCCTCCTTTGTTATGTGCAGTTGAACCATCGTGGCTGTCCTCTTGACTTTTTAGAGCACACCCTGTAGATACCCCAGGTCTAAATAAACTGAATATGTATCCAAATCTGTGTGCTAGAGTTACAAGTAATGTGCCTGGTTTATGTTCCTGGTAAGTAAATGGAGAAATGTGTTTAAAGAAATATTAGATACTATGATGACATTTTGTGGTTTAGTTGGTACCACAAAAGTTTTAATCAGAAAGAGAAAGCATTCAAACATTGTAAAATGTATGCCTGTCTTAAATCAGTACTGTAACAATAGACCATGCTGCTTTCCTTACTCTCTTCTCCCTCCCAACTCTTACAAAATTAATTTGGCAGAAGCAGGATATATTTTACATAGATTAGTGATAAATCATGTATTTTTAATGAATATCAATAGGAGAAGCCCCATGACATAGGCCTGCTATCTAATTTGATTAAACTGTGCTTAAGGCAAACCTACCTCTCTGGCTAGGGAATACCATTATAATGACATTGTGAGGATTATTGCAAGCAGTTTTAATGATTTAATGAACTGCCTCTATATTTAGTTCAATAGCTTTAAAATGATTAGTGTTTCAGAAAAATTAGCTCACTTTGATTTTTATTCTGTTTGATGGTAAGTTTAAATAACCCAGCTCTTTTTAACACAGCTGAAAACAAAGAGAAGGATGTTGGAATCACAGCCAGGTAGAGTCAGAAAAATTGCTACAGCAGCTAAGAATAACTATTTGTCTGTAGGCTACAGGTTATGACTACAGTAAGATGGGCAATTTCTTTTTTTTCTTTTTTTTCCCAAACTAAGTCATTCAAAAAGTCAAACGTTCTTTTTTCCCCTTTCTTAATACAGTCTTACAGTCATCAAAAGGGCTCAGAGAATGTCTCAATTAGTTTCATCCTAATTTGGGTAAAACAGCTGCTATTGACTGGCCCTAAGTCTTCTAGCTAGTCTGTCTACTTCTGCCCTCAGATTTTGCCTATGCTTTATTTAAATAATAATAATCCATGTTCCCAAGCACAATTTAAATATATCAATTGTTTGTACAATAAGCTGCCTTAAACCGATCAGCTAAACTAGCCTGGCATTCTTGACAGGGTTTGACAAACAAACACCTCTGTCCATAAAGTCTATTATCACCTAGAATATAAACCTTAATATGATACTATCCACACACACATGTAGAGAATCAGGGAGATGACTGAGAAAAATAAGCAAGAATCCCTGCAGGTACTCCTCTATTTACAACCATTTGCTTAGTGACCAACATTACAACAGCACTGAAAAAGTGACTTATAACCACTTTTCACACTTTCCACCGTTGCAGCATCCCCATGCTTCAGGGCCATGGGATAAGAATTTGGATGCTTAGCAACTGGTTCATATTTATGACAGTTCCAGTATCCCAGGGTCACATGATCATCTTTTTCAACTATGGTATCCAAAGTCAATGGGGAAGCCAGATTCACTTAACAACCGTGTCACCAATTTAACAACTGCAGTCATTCACTGTGGCAAGAAAAGTCCTAAAATGGGCAAAATTCACTTAACAAATTTCTCACTTAGCAACATAAATTCTGGGCTCAATTGTGGCCATAAGACCTGTAATGCGCTCTCATTAATAAGCAGCTTACTTATTTCCTTACTGTATTAAGAGATGCTGGGAATGGAACTTAGGACCTTCTGTAATTTTAGCAAGCACTCTGCATTTTCTTTATGTGTCTTACCATTCCAATATTTCAGTCATCTGAAAAAACAAGTACACTGTGCATTATATTTTGGGCCTGCAATCCAGTTGGAAAGCAGCCTCCCACTCTGAACAAATCTCAGAGAAAGAAGCAGCAATGGTATTGTGCAGTATCTGCATCCAAGCAGTTAGGAAAGAGGTGGGGGAGAATAGTGTTGACTTGATCAAGGAGTCCCAAGAAGAAGAAGAAGTGCCTGTTCCAAAAGAGTTAGGTAGAAAGATAGGATGGTTCTTTACAAGTAATTAATCTGCTGCTTTTAACTAAATGGGATCTGCATGTTCTTTTCACACAGCAGGGGTGTGTCAAATAGATTATCAAATAGATCCACAGGAGAATAAATGGAGATCTTAGGATATAATGACCCAGACCAATGTTATTTTATGGCTAATACCCAAGAAGATAGGCTCAAGATCCAGATGGATCTTGACAGACTAGAACACTGGGCCATATCTAACAAAATGAAATTCAATGTAGAGAAAAGTAAAGTCCTACACTCAGGCAAGAAAAACCAAAAGTCACATGGATTTCAAAGGGTGTCTCATTCCAGATGGCAGGCACTGTAGCAGAGAAGGTACACTTTTTGTTTTAAATAGAATAGAATAGGGTAGAACAAGGTAGAATAAGGGTAGAGTAGAGTAGAGTAGAATAGAATAGAATAGAATAGAATAGAATAGAATAGAATAGAATAGAATAGAATAGAATAGAATAGTTGGAAGGGACCTTGGAGGTCCTCTAGTCTAGTGGTCGCTAACTGGTGGGCCAGGGACCACTGATGGGCCAGGGACCACTGGTGGTCTGTGAGAAAATTTTTGTGTTCCGCAGAGAATTGTGCCCCCAAAACAAGTAATCCAGACTGTGCGGGAACACAAGGCTGCACTGGCCACATGCCCCCCCACTGGCCCCCACCCTTCGGCCGAGCGCAAACCATAACTTGAGTAGAGTCATGCGATCTGGAACTGGATAAGACCAATGGCAGGGGAGAGAAATCCGCCCTGGGGAGGCTTGCTGACGTTGGTGGGAAAGTCGGTCCCATATTCCAGAGCTGCAGTAGTCAAAGGACTGGCCCTTTGGTCATCCCAGAGCAGGTCGTCCAGTCCATGGCAGGCCGGTGCACCCGGGTGGAGGAGCAGCTGCTCCGGGATGACCAAAGGGTCAGTCCTGTGACTACTGCCGCTCTGGAATATGGGACTGACTTTCCCACCAATGTCAGCAAGCTGCCATCAGTCAAAATTCATATTAGTGATCCGCAGGATTTAAAATTATAGTTTAGTGGTCCCTGAGGTCCAAAAAGTTGGTGACCCCTGTTCTAGTCCAACCCCATGCTTAGGCAGAAAACCCTATACCACTTCAGACAAATGGTTATCCAACATCTTTTTAAAAACTTCCAGTATTTGGAGCATTCACAACTTCTGGAGGCAAGTTGTCCCACTGATTAATTGCTCTAACTGTCAGGAAATTTCTTCTTAGTCCTAAGTTGCTTCTCTCCTTGATTAGTTTCCACCCATTGCTTCTTGTCCTGCCCTCAGGTGCTTTGGAGAATAGGTTGACTCCCTCTTCTTTGTGGCAGCCCCTGAGATATTGGAACACTGCTATCATGTCTCCCCTAGTCCTTCTTTTCATTAGACTAGCTCCTGCAACCGTTCTTCATATGTTTTAGCCTCCAGTTCCCTAATCCTCTTTGTTGCTCTTCTCTGCACTCTTTCTAGATCTCAATATCTTTTTTACATCACGGCGACCAAAACTGAATGCAGTATTCCAAGTGTGGAATAGATGGCACTATTTAATCACAAGAACATGGAGCATGGCAACTCTGAGAGGATATACTGCCACATAGGCAGTGCTGGTATTCAGCCGGTTCACACTGGTTCAGGTGAACCAATGGTTAAATTACTCACCCACCCCTGCAATCAAAGTGGACTCTGCACGCTGTGCTGCAATGGAGAAATGGGCAACGGAGCAGCTGGCGCAAGGGAAGGAGAAGGCAGCTTTTCTTCTTTCTTCTCCCTGCTGCTCCTCCTTCCCTTGTGCTGGCTGCTCCATTGCCCATATCTCCATTCAGTTCAGCGTCCAGGATCTACTTTGATAGCGCAGGGCTGTGTGTGTGTGTGTGTATGGTAATTTAACAACTGTTTCACTCAGGGTCAGGTTGACCATTGCTGGAGGTTTGTCCCATATGTGTGCAGAGCTGGAGGGGCCACGCCTCTCACGATAGCCAGCCTGACCCTGGGTGAACCAGTTGTTAAATTATTTGAATCCCACCACTGCACGTAGGGCTTTGTAGGTGATGATCAGTACTATATTTTAAACCTATGCATTAAACCCTATAATTAACTAAGCAGAAAACTGCTGAAGGATTTTTGTAAAATTTGTTCTAACATGGCATAATAGTCCTCTTGAAGAAACAGATTTTACCTTTCTTGAAAAAGAACAGACTTTTCTGCAAAAGAACTTGGAAGTGGAACACAAATTATTCAGTTCATCTGAGGATGTCAGCTTTAAAAAAATGTAAAAATTGATTAAAACACCATTATCAATCATTGATTTTTGTTTTTAAAATTCAGGAAAAAATGTACCTTGAACATGTTGCAAGAAATAATTGTGGCTTTCATTACTATATGAAAAAATAACCATGAATTTAAAAGATCAGTAGTCAGCTATATTATTGACAGAAACATTTCTTTTCATTTAATTGTGAAAAGAGTATCCATTGGATTTTTAGGAAGTGTCAAGAAATAATATCTATCTCTCTCACGTGCGTGCATACACACACATGCGTGCATACATATACGCACACAGAAAGAAATATCTTTGCTGTAAAAGGAAAGAGAAGCCAATACAGAAAACTTTATTTTCTCAGTGCTGACCTATTTTATTCAGGTCTAACAGCTAAGATGCTCCCAATTCTTTGGAACATGGATTGTAAAGCTATAACACTCCTCAATTACTTCTTGTTGGCCAGACAAGCTAAACCTGCAATTTGACAATGCATCATGATCTAAGGCAGTAAACTTTATCTCACAGGGGTCATGAGAAAATGGCCACAGGTACCTCTTGGTAACATTTATGAGATAATTTCTCACAGTTATCATCCAAGCACTTTAAAAGCATGAAAAGATATGTTATCTGCACACTTGGTTTATTATAAGGTGTGGGTGACAATCTTCTACAAAGGCACTTAGAAGTAACTGTTGTATAATGTTCCTGCAAAAAAAAAAAAAAGAAAGAAAGAAAAGCAATTCAAAAAAATGGTTTCTTGACAGTGTAAGTAGTAGGAATAATAGGGCAGACTCCAGTGAAGGGATTACCATATTCCCTGACCCAAATCCTCACTGTATCAAAGTTATCCTCAGAAGTACAGAAATCTATTCCTTTATAATTTTCTAGTGAAAATAATATCAGTTTGCTTAATAAAATACTTTGAAATCAGTGTTTAACAAGTAGTTAATGGAAACATATTTTTATAATTAACATAAAAATGCTGCAGACCTCTGTTTTAGAAATGTTCACCTTATACTTTTAATAAGAGAAAGAATATCTCATAGCGACAAATGGCTATGCCCTCACTGTTACAGGGAATGACTAATTGTGTGCTGTGGACATGGCTGGCATATTCAGCAATGAAGAACTTGCTCTGATGCAAAGAAATCCAACTAGTTAAACTTTCCAGAACTCATATCCACTGGAAGCAGCGGTGGTATTCAATTGTTTTAATACCGGTTCTGTGGGTGTGGCTTGGTGGGTGTGGCAGGGGAAGAATACTGTAAAATCTCCACTAGAGGCAGTATTTGCCAGTTCTCCGAACTACTCAAAAGTTCCGCTACCAGTTCTCCAGAACTGGTCAAAACCTACTGAATACCACCTCTGACTGGAAGGGTTTTTTTTTTTAAATGAACAATGTTTAAAGCCTATTGTGATGCTATAATACCTTCACTAATGTCCAGGAGCCGTGGTGGTGCAGTGGTTAAAATGCAGTATTGCAGGCTAATTCTGTTGACTGCCAGCAGTTTGATCCTGACTGGCTCAAGGCTGACTCAGCCTTCCATCTTTCTGAGGTTGGTAAAATGAAGGCCCAGATTGTTGGAGACAATATTCTGATGGTGTAAACTGCTCAGAGAGTACTGTAAAACACTATGGAGCAGTATATAAGTCTTAAGTGCTAGTGCTATTGCTGATGAAATCGGGAACCATTTTGCCTTCCCAGCAAAGAAATAACCAAGCTCAGAGAGCCCAAAGACTCCACAGTTCATCCCTGTCCTATATATATAGATTTGTATTGGAGAAAGATAATAATATATATTATAAACACAAGCAGCAGTATAAACACCTGTAAATACTAAAATGGTCTTAAAGATAACACAGCTGGTTTTTGGCTTGTTTAAGGCCTTTTTCAGCCTTCCAGAGGCTTGAGGAAAGCCTTTGCAGGCTGAAAAATAGGCCCATTTTGTCACTTCCTGCATTTCCGGAAATGCCAGAAGTGACAAAATGGGCCCATTTTTTGGCCTGCAAAGCCTGCAAAGGCTTTCCTCAAGCCTCTGGGAGGCCAAAAAAGGCCTCAAACAAGCCAAAAATTAGCTGGGAGGCGCAGTGCAAGTAAGGAAGCAGTGGGGGGCATGTGGGCGGCACGCGTGCATTGCCTTTTGGGTGCTGGCACACGAGTGCAAATACAATTTTTGGCACAGGAGCCCAAAAAGGTTAGCCACCACTGGCCTAGCCTATGGAAGGCATTGTATAGTTAAATGAACACCTTGAATTTTGCTCAGAGAGCAACCACAATCAAGATATTCAATGCATGGAGGATAAAGGAGTCATATGCACATTTACTCCATCATAACATTTTTTTTTCTTTACCTTCATTTCCTTCTGCCCTTCTTATCTGTTTGGTTTGAACTTGGATAATTGTATACACAGAGAAAGTACTGAATAACTATATACACAGACAGGCATCAGTCCGAATGAATAGAGATTGCTAAATAGGATTCACCCCTCTTGGATAATACTTTCTCAGGAGGGCTGAAAGGGATGGTTAGTTTGGGGGAGTTTCCCCTAAGAGGAGATGGTCAGACATGCAATTTTACTACCTATTATTTGGAACAACATGGTTCAATTTGCCATCTCATGTACTGTTCCTGAAGGACAGTAGTCTCTTCTCAGAATAAGTATGTTAAATGCACAATATAAAGAATAAGTCTTCTCATTCCTTATTCCTTGAGCATCAGGTACTTTACAGTTTGATATTTGGTTAATGCAATATGGAAAATCATGCAAGAGCTGACCTTTAATCTGCTGTTTTATTAGTTGCCCTCTTGTTACACCTTCCAGATTCTGCTGCTTCTTATGGCAACTGCTGCATCTAATCAAATTCTGAAATGTAAATAACAGTCCAAGTGCTGGGCAAGATGCCTCAGTCAGAACTGTCCATTATAAAAATTGATGACTGACTTCTAAGGCAGTACCATAAATCAGCCACCCATATTGTCTCTGTCTCTCTTGGAAAACTAGGTTTATTTGCCACAAGATTTGCTGCTACAGCACTATTAAGAATACACCATAGCTAAGATCTCCTGAATGTTCAACACCCTCAATATTGTCTTAACTAAAATTTTCATGTGGATGCTTAAGCATTTTATGTGTATTAAGGCTTGGGATATTTCATTTGAAAGTGAAAGCACATTAAACTCAGCTATGATATATATCAAACAGTCAGGTGTAGTAATTAAAATTTCAACTACAATTTCAGTTAGAAAGACAGGTAAAAAAGATGATATAAATTTAAATGTCTGGGTAAAAAGAGATTTCTTAATCTGGAGCTGAAAATTGGTAAACTGGGGAACGCTTTCGATAACCAAAGCACCAGCATAAATTTTGAATTTCTGATAAGGGAGATACTCAGCAGTAGTACAGGCTTAACATGGAGATGCCATGAGAATAAGACTCATTTTTTGCTCAAGTTTGGGTCCAGAGAACCATTTAATTTTTAAGTACTAAAACCTTGTGCTGGCCTGGAAATAGTCAACCAACATAGTTTTTGTAATATCTGGATGACATGATCAATTTTAGCAAGAGAAAATCCTGAAAAGAGAAAAGCCAAATTCTGCATCAGTTGAAGCGTTTGCATCATCTTCAAAGGACGTCTCATGTAATGACCCAATCAAGAAATTTTCAGGGCATGAATCTCTGTCCTATTCTTAAATTATTATAGCTCAGTCAAAATAGAGATGGAGAGGCAGCAGCTCTTTCCTCCCAGCAACCTCAACGAAAGATGAGGAATGTTGGGAGTTTTAATCCTTCAACTTTTGGAGGGTCACAGCTTCCTCATCCATGTGGTAAAAGGTCCACCATGCCAACTCAATCTCAGTGAACAAACCTCGACGTAGATAATAAACTTCCATCCATCCACCAACATTATCCAAAGCAGGCTGAACATAGCTTCTCTGGATCCAGTAACATAATGCTTCCTTTGTGTTGGAATTCAGCTTCTGCTTTTTGTCCCTTCAGAGTGATTGTTGGTAGTTAGGTATTTTGTCAAAGAGTATTACATCCAAATTAGTGTATTATATGAAGATCAGACTGTCTACTTAGGTGTGTTTAGCAGTGTTTCTGTAAGTCTGAAATAAAAGAGAATGTTAACATTACCTGACTCTTTATACCAGAGATACCAAGAATGGGACCATTTATGTGTAATTCATATATTTATGGATTATCTATGAACTGGAAGACCTCCAAGGCTCCTTCCAACCCTCTTATTCTGTTATTCTGATGTTCTTCAAACACATAAGGCTTTTGGTCTTCAACGAAAAATATTAGATTCCCTTCCATAGTTTCAGTTTCCTAAACAGAGTACCATTCGTTGAACTACAATAGCCGTAATTAAGGGCACGTATTAACTATAGGAATGAACTGGCAGTGAAAAATCTCCAGGAGTCCGAACACTTTCCTCTCTTAAAATTGGTTTTCATTTGATTATTTCCTTTTCTACACCAGGAGAGGGAGCAATTTCTTCAAGTTGTCTTTTTTTTTTTTATTTCCCAGATCAGGAAGTACTGAGGAAAAATGGACTGGAAACAGATTAAAAAACTGACTACAAGGATAAAGAAAAAGTGCAGTGAAACCTAAATATAATGGGATACATTAATTATCAGTATAATTAAACATCATGGCACAAGGACACACATGATGCAGTTCAAGACTAGCAACTGCTACATAGGGTATTCAACTTGAATGGCTTTGACCCAGGGATGGGATTCAAATTTTTTAACAACCGGTTCTGTGGGCGTGGCTTAGTTGGTGGCGGGCTTGCGGTCGCGTGACTGCGGACGTGGGCTTTGCGGTCAGCGGGCATACGCTGGGCAATGGCTAACCAATATCACCACATCGAGGCACACATCTCCTCACCTGGCCTCTCATGACTGTGAGGATGTTGCAAGTCGTAAGTGTGAAAAATGGTCATAAGTTTTCAATGCCACTATAAATTTAAATGGTCACACCACACAAGCAAAGTACGAGCAAAGGAGGGGGAAGAAATTCCAGAGACATTCCTGAGACAGGAAGTCTAGTCCTGCCAAGAATGTAATAAGGGTTAATGAGCAATTTCTGTAAGCAACACCGGAATGTTTCCTTCCTGCCTTCCTCACAGGATTAGGCCAGTAATTTCTTCTAAAAACCGGTTCTCCAAACTGCTTAGAATGTTAACAACCGGTTCTAGCGAATAGGTACGAACTGGTAGAATCCCACCCCTGCTTTGACCTTAGGATGTTGTTTGGTGAATTTGCAAACTGTGATGGACATATCAGCCTATGAATCAAGGAAGTGAACAAATTCAGAAAAAAAGCTAATTCAGTATCTGGGTTGAATATCTTTTGTGAATGGAGCCACTGATTTCTATAAATTTTTGCTGACTGGAAAATCAGTCCCTAAAATGTGTTTTCAAGGATGTTGCTCTGTGGAAGAGACAGTTTTAGAACTTTAATAGCACTTCAGATCTCAACAAACTTTTATATGCTAAGCATTGGAAGGAAAAGGGATGCCAACTGTCGAAAAGTGGATTTTAAAACTGATTGAGTTAGCAGAGATGGCAAAAGTGACTGCTTTGATGAGAAACAATGGATTAGACAAGTTTATAAGAGACCGGAAACAGTTTATGGATTTTCTACATGTTAAATACAATGACAGATGGTGAAGAAAGGGATTTGAAGATTACTGTTAACTTTGGGGTAACCTGTTTACTATTTATGTTCCACACACACATATACACATAAATATGGGTTGATTTAATTATTAGATAGATTTCCACATCAGGGCTATTTATTTAAGTAATATAGCATTTTTGTAAAATATAGATGGAAAGGTTTACAACTATTGCAGACCAGTTATGTAAGGGGAGGGGAACATATTATATTTTTATCTATCTTTAAGAATTCAGTCAGAAAAAAATATTTTCTAATGTTTAATGTTAGATGTATTTGTATTTGATATTTGGGGGATTTTTGTACACATGTTTTTTATTTATTTTTTTAGTTAGCTGGATGTTTGTTGCTCTGTTTTTTTCTTCTTCTTTGTTTTGTATTTTATCTTTGGTGGTAAAAGAGTAAACATGTTTATTTTAAAGAAGTAATAATTATTTTTGAGTTTTTCAGAATTGATATAGTCCCGGTAATACAGGGAGACTTTTAAGAGTTTTATCTACTTTGCTATGATCCTTCCTTATTTGGAAATTTGTGTGTGTGTATGCATGTACACACACAAGAATTACTTGGGGGAATTTGGAAAAGTTACCAAATAGTCACTTTTTAAAAATTAAATTTGAACAAAGAACCCATTTAACTTTTATTATCTAACTGAAAAAGGATTGTAAATAGGTCCCCTTAAGATTACATTTTAGAATAACTAAAGAGAAAATTAAATAGTTCCCTTAATTCTTCTACAACTTGGCTTCTAATTAGTTCTATTGTGCAAAATATCTCTCAGATCACAATCTTCTCTCCTAAGAATAAATATTTCTTCCCAGACCAGCGGTTCTCAACCTTGGCAGCTTTAAAATGTGTGGACTCCAACTCCCAGAATTCCCCAGCCAGCATTTAGAGGATGCTTCTGACTCTTCCTTCTACCCCATAGCTCCTCAATAGCTCTGTCCTCAAATTCAACCTAGGAGGTCATGCCTTGTGTGGGAATATTTTGAGTGACAACTCTAATACTTGATAAGGCCAGGTTGGGGAAGTAAAAAAAAAATTCTTGCCAATTATGATATAAAAAACACATCACTCTCCCATTTTTAACCAGCTGTGTAGGAATGAATATGCAAGCAAATCACTACCGTGCCTAAGAAATATAAATTTGAGAATGCTCCTGGAATTCCAGATTGTCACAAAACATTCCATAGAAAGAAAAATAATCATTTGCTATTGTGGGATTTATTGTCTATTTTTGAATAAACAATCACAATAAACAATCACCAGCCAAAACTTCCAAAAGAAATTTTATGACAATTTTATTAACAGCTTTGCAAAGAGGGTGCCTCCAACAGGGGTGGGATACTAACGGTTCAGCCCAGCTCTATAGAACCGGTAGCTCTGAAGAGCAGCAGACACCTAACCAGTTCACTGCAATGACCTTTTGGTCGTCTGTTTGGCCCACCCACCTGCCCAGGCTCTTGGCTGTCCTTTATTTCCTGCTTTTTCAAGTTCAGCTGCTTTGTGCAGCACAGCTGAGGTTGAAAAAGCAGGAAAGAAGAGGAACAGCACTTATCAGCTGTTCAGGTGGCACAGCTAATGGTTTTTTGCAAATGTGTTGAAGTATTCCCCATTAGAATGAGTGCACTCAGGGAAACGTAGTGAGAGGGATGTTGAATAACACACGACCAGCACACAGATACACTGAATAGTAAAATGTAGGTTTTACTTCCAGTAAACGGGTAAACAAAGTCCAACAAACAGTCCAAATCATACACCGTTAAAGCAGTAAGTATCAGTCCAGGGATAATCCAAAAACAAAGTCAAGTATTATAAACACAGTTCAGTAAACGGAGTTTGCTAACAGTTGCAAAACTCACAGCAATCCAAGTAGAACAATGATCAGGCAATACATCAATACAGGAAATGCAAGAGAAAGAAACCAGGTTTCTGGCTCCATCTTATGCTTGTTGGAGGAACCTCAGCCAATCACAATTATAGCATTCTCTTAAAGATACAGTATTAAATTACTATCCTGGTTTATATATTTCCAACCCAACTGTTAGGTGACTCTCATTCCTAACATAATGCTGTACACGCACGCAAAATGCACTTTCACCGAACCAGTAGTAACACCAGTTGATTCCCACCCCTGGCCCCCACGCACACACAGAAACAGTGAACACACCCTAAATCAAGGG